>NW_024842914.1:0-1086 GCF_019175285.1 Sceloporus undulatus
GGTCCTTTAAAGAAACATTCAAACAAATGGAGGTCATTTGAGATCTGTCCAAAGAGGATTTGGATTTTGTCGCCTGTCTAGGAGGGAAATTTGCCTTATATTTCCTGCTTTTGACTGATTTAGCCTGTTTCGCCAGAGAAAGAAGCAGTAGCTAGGCAGACATTGAAATCAGGACTTTGGACAGAGGTTAACTGCTTTGTAAAAGTGTCTTTGAGATCACAATTTTGGTAAGAAAGGATTATAATCTCGCTCCGTGCATTAAACAGAATTAAAATCATCCTTACATGAGTATGTGAGTTTATTGTGGCACCAGAGGTCTCTTACAAAGAAGGTTAAATATCTCACAAAACTACAAATCCCAGGATCCCATAGCATTGAGCCATGGCAGTTAAAGCAGTGTCAAACTGCATTATTTCTGCAGTGCAGGTACATCCTTATTTATGGAACAACATGGAGGTAGTATTTTATCAGTTACACAGAAAAGGTTAAACCTGTTCCTGACTTCTAGCACTGAATCCAAAGGCACTGCAAACATAATAAGCAGCAAGTGCATTCATACTGAACAGCAGGCACTTCTTTTTTATATTTTCTAAAATTACATTTTATTCTATTATATTTTAATAGAATTTAGATGATAAAAATGCATATATATATGTGTGTGTGTGTGTGTGTGTGTGTATAATGTGTAAAATGTTTAAAATAAATATTAAATGTTAAAAATATTGCTATATATTGAATATTTATAAAAGATAGGTTAATAGTTAAAAATAAAAATACGTGAAATAATTTATAAAATATAAAGATAAAAACACTCAAATGAAATTATGCTATATCTAAGTTTGTTTTGGCTGTTCCACATTGATTTAAACAGTTTCATTAGGATCCATAGAAGATATACACAAAGCAAGTGATTCTAAGGGAACTGAATTTTGTATACTAGCTACAAATGTGTGTGTCCATACAATGCAGTAAATAAATAATAAATAAAATCTTTATTTATTTATATCCCGCCCTTCCAGAGAGATCAGGGCGGCTTACAATATGCAACAAGTGCAACAAATACAGGTTAAAAACATAAAACATCCA
>NW_024842915.1:0-1086 GCF_019175285.1 Sceloporus undulatus
GCCTTCAAAAAGTGTCCGGGGTGTGTTACAGATGCGCCAAAGCGGCGTAGTAGGGTTGACTCGGTGCGTATTAGGGTTGAGAAGGGGTGTCCCTTTCGGACGCCCCTAATACAGACCAAGTCCATACAAAATGGCGGCGCCCATTCCACACGGGTGACGCCATCTTGATGTAGCGGGCGTGTTGCGTCCGCATGTCGCACGGCACATATGATGCCATGAATGTGCCATTGGTGCCTCGTGACATCATAATTGCGCTGCAAGAGAAGCACCATTTTGGCGCTTCTTATTTGCAGTGCGGAGGAGCTGTGCGGTTTGGATGCTGGGGCTCCTCCGCGCTGCAAATGACGGCAGCGGTGGCAGATTGACTGTTTTGGGCGGTCTGTAATGCACCCTGATTAACATGATAGCCTGGATCTGTTACAATGAGAACATTTTGCCCAAAATTTGAAATTCTCTCTAGATCCCATTTACCTTGCTATGCAGCAAGGCAAAGAAACCAGTTTCAGGCAGTACCATGTTATATGTTTTGTTGAGGTAAATAAAGGGTGTCTGAATGCATTGAGAGTATTTTAAAAGAGTTGCATCTGGGTTCTACTTGAGGCAACAAAGTATCTAAGGGACAAAAAGATAGTGAGAAATCTATTATTTGTACAAATAATAAAAATTTTAATTAAAAAAAAAGGTAATGAGAAATCAGGTACCTTAAAAGAACTTTCTCCTCTCTCTACCATTTTCCAGGTGCCTTGCCTTTTAAGGTTGGATAGGTAGCTACTAGGAAGAGAAGCTCCTGCAATTCCTCTTGATTATGGTGCTTCCTCCTAAGAAATAAATGTGAGGCACCATCTTTCCTACCCTACTGAGTGTATCAGTTACTGTTTTATATGTCTATGAAATAGCCACATATTATGGCATCACTTTCATTTTTGTATTAACAACACCCCCCCCCCCCTTTTGAGTCTACACTGCTCAAACACAGCAGGTGGATTTCCAGCCCCTTCTGCAACTACTTGAGCCAGGTACATATCAGCAGTACATTTCCTCCCTGAAAACCATGATTAATTAGAAATTCAAGTCACATCAGTAGCA
>NW_024842916.1:0-1086 GCF_019175285.1 Sceloporus undulatus
TGCAATACCTTACATTTCTCCGTGTTGAATTTCATTTTGTTAGCTTTGGCCCAGCTTTCTAGTCTATTCAGGTCATTTTGAATCTTGATCCTGTCCTCTGGGGTATTAGCTATTCCCCCTAATTTGGTATCAAGACTGGAAACCATTTATGGGTTTTTGGAGCCAACTAACAATGTAATAATTTGCAGTTCTGACTATTGGTAACTCTAACAAGTTGACTTAGAGAGATCTCTAATGGCAGAACAATATAATTTATACATACCGGTTTTAATTTTCACCCATTACAGTTAAAGGGAGAAAGGCCAGAGGTTTTTGTATGTGTGTTTTAGTTAGTTTAGGTTAATTTGTTAACTATGAGTCTATGATGCTAGGTAGGTCTATGATAAAGCTCTTCCTTTATCCTTGATTATATATTTATTTCAATTACAAATTGGATCGTTTGGGTTAAAAATGAATAAAAATTAATCTCTTTTTAAACAAATAATTGTATTTCTGCATGGGAACAAATGGCCAGCCATGAAAAATGCCACCCATCTCCTCACTTCGCTGCTGTTCTCCTCCAGGAATTGGTCGTATTCGCTGAGCGAAGCCAAGTAGATCAAAGCGATCACGTTTTCGAAACAGTGGATCCACTTCCGCCGCTCTGACTTCTGACCGCCAACGTCGACAATCCTGGAACGTACGATGCAAGCGAATAAATAAAAAGTTAATATCCCATGAATGTAGTTTAATGGTGTGTGAATTTTGTGTGGCAGATGTAGACTGATGTATCTAGATTGTGTGAAGAGTGATGTGTGTGTTGGGGGTTTTTTTATGTTATGTTATGTAGTTATATGTGTTGTTTTATCTGACTTAATAAAATAAAGGTTATTTGAAGAAAAGGATATGTGGCCATTTTGCTTTTGGAAAGGGAGGTTAGGCACAGCATTGCCCATTTCTTGGGGAGATAGCGTTCGGTGGGACTTGATGCTGGCTGGCAGAATGTGCCGAAACATGTTTTGGTTTCTGAAACCATATACTGCAGCGATGTCCAAACTCTGGCTCTCCAGTTGTTTTGGACTTCAGCTCCCAGAAGCCTCAGCCCCC
>NW_024842917.1:0-1086 GCF_019175285.1 Sceloporus undulatus
CCCACTCCTTGAGCATGATGCAACTAGAAATAAATGGAAAAGATGTGAGGAGATATTTTATGGAGGCTTTAGACCCTGAAAAACATGGCTCACTATTTCAGGAGTGGATTGGAATCCTGCAAAATGGAGCAAAAATATTTGCCCAGTGAGATTGAGGACAGGAAAGTCTGCTCTCTGATTTAGCTTTATGATTTCTGATTGACTACAAGTTGCTATGTCATCATCACCCCCAGTTATGTTGCTTCAATACATTGGAACCAAATTTAACAAGAAAAAACAATATTCTGTATTTACAGGGCCAGCATGGCATAGTGGTTTGAATGCTGGACCTAGAGACTAGGGTTCAATTTCCAGCTTGGCCATGAAACCCACTGAGTGGCCTGGGGCAAGTCACGTGCTCTCAGCCTCAGCCAAAGGCAATTGCAAACCTCTGAACAAATATTGCCAAGAAAACTGCATGACAAATTTGCCTTAGGGTTTCCATAAGTTGGAAATGACTTGAAGGCACATAACAACAATAACAATAAATTTACACATCCAGAATTTGCATTTTGAGCCATCCTCTGCTATGATGGCCATGTGGGATAGTCAAATAGTGCCAATGCTTAAATGGTATATAAAAACAGACAGCGCACACAGGAGGTATCACTTCTATTACCAAAAACGTTGGCTTGACAGCAACGGTGGATGTGTAGCTACGCTCTCGGAGGACTGAACTGATCAACTTATACATGGGAATCATGCCATTCTAACAGATGGGTATGACTGAAGAACTCCAGGAGGTTGTATATATACAACAAATATGGATGATAAGGGCAGAATTCCTGCCAGATTTATCCAAACAGCTGCCCATTCTTCATTTACATGCAATGTGGATAAACACTGCTGCTTTAATCAAACTTGGATTGTGTCAGAAGCATGATTCCTGTAAAGCATAAAACATACTATGAAGTGGTATGATTGTGGGAAACAATAACACAGCATAGCTTTTCTGCATATTAACGTCAAAGGAATATAAATGTCAAATACACATATAATGCATCTTTGAACATTAAGCAACAATAACAAGCTACAATATATTAAAGA
>NW_024842918.1:0-1086 GCF_019175285.1 Sceloporus undulatus
GTCCAAAGGAGTCCCGCTGGGGTGCTCCTTAGTCCGTGGGCGGCACTCCCGGGGCGGTGCGCAGATGCGCACCTCCGACACCCCGGGAGGAGGCCGCCCGGCAACAAACGCAGTCCTGGCAGCGACGCCAGCAGCGGTGGTCCAGCGTGGAGGCGAAAGGGGGCGTTTTCATGGAACAGCCACAAGGGTTTGAGGAGAATGGAAGTCAGAAAGTTTATAGATTGAAGAAGGCATTGTATGGTTTAAAACAAGTGCCAGAGCTTGGAATTTGTGTATCAATGACGAGTTGGTTAAGTTAGGATACAAGAGAAGCGTGGCAGATGCTTGTGTTTATACAAAAGGAGATATAGTGTTGGTGATTTATGTAGATGACTTGTGCATGGCAGCAAAGTCAAAACAGGAAATAGAGTCAGTTAAGAGAGAATTGGCAGAAAAGTTTGTTTTGAAGGACTTAGGTTTGTTGAAGTCTTATTTAGGTATTAATGTTGAGTGGACACAAGAAGGACATTGTTTGTTAAGTCAAAGGAAGAAGATTGAGAACTTGATAGAAAAGTGTGGACTACAGAATGCTAAAATAGTTAAAGCTCCAATGACTACTGGTTTCATTTCTGAAACCAGAGATTTTGAGGAGAAGACATTTTTCAGGAGCATCAAGGATCCCTACAATTCATTTCTTGCCACACTAGACCAGACATTGCTTATGCTGTAAACGTTTTGTCCAGGAGACTTTGTGATCCTCGGATTGAGGACTGGACGGCAGTAAAGCATTTGTTGAGATACTTAAAAGGGACTTTAGACAAAAGGTTGATCATCAAAAGCAGTAACGCAGATTTAGATTGCTTTGTAGACAGTTCATTTGCATCAGAATTAGGAGACAAGAAGTCAGTAACAGGAATGATAATCAAGTATAGTGAAAGTCCAATAGTTTGGAGAAGTAGAAAACAAACAAACGTAGCGCTAAGTACCTCTGAATCAGAATTTGCAGCACTGAACGAAATAATGAACGAGGTACAATGGGTTGAACAATTATTAAATGACCTAAACGAAAATTTCAGAGTACCAGTGGAAATTCAAGAAGATTCACAA
>NW_024842919.1:0-1086 GCF_019175285.1 Sceloporus undulatus
GGGTCCTACTGCAAGGATTTTGCCACCAAAGCTGCTGGGCGAGTACAGCCTGGCTGCAGCCTGCATCCCAGGCAAGCTCCAGCAGCTATTTTTCCAAATGGCTCTTGTGGTCTCTTCCAACTCTATGATTCTATGAAATCAAAAATCTCCTGGCTTTGAAATATGGACCCAGGTAGCGATTCAGTGGAGATTTCTGTGTGATAGGACCTAACTGCCTCCCAAATTAGCATTGAATTCAGGAAAGGTAAACCGGGGCTTTAAACCCATGCAGTAGGGTCCCTCGTTGGTTTTAGTACAAGATTGGGGTGTGATTGTTATGGTTTTTCGAAATAAATGGATTCAGATGGAAAAATTAAGTGGCTTATCTATCTTCTTCCAGGATTTTGTTACTGTTGCTACTACTCCCAGAAACCAATATATACTGAGCAGTGTAATTGTTGAACGGTCAATTCCTCCCAAATATTTTCAGCTATTAAAGGAATTGTTTTTGGAGGTGGTTGTTTCTTTAAAATAACATAGCAATAGCAAGTACATTTCTATAATGCTTATCATTGCACTTAAGCACTCCCTAAGCGGTGTACAAAATGTAAGCCAATTGCCCCCAACAATCTGGGTACTCATTTTAGCGACCTCGGAAGGATGCAAGGCTGAGTCGAGCTTGAGCCCTTTCGCTGGTATTGAACTCGCAATCTTAGGGTTTGTGAGTGAGAGACTGCAATACAGGCATTTAACCACTGCGCTACCAGTAACATCTACCTATCATGTATGTACACTTTTTACTTTTATTACAAAGTATTTTTGATGGGGATTGTTTACATTTGGCTTTTAGTTTATATTTATAGATAGAAGATTTTGTTTCCTGCATTCTTCCATTCCCCTCCCCAGATGTGTGTGTATGTTTAACCTCACTCATTCTTTTTGAGTGAGTGATTGTGAGAAAAATTGAGTTTTCCAAAGATCAGAGCAGGGAGAAGAAAAGGAGAGAATGAAACTACAGTTGGCCCTCCCAATTCACGGGGGATCCATTCTGGACCCCACCGCAAATCTGGAAAAAACAAATATTCGAGGCCCCATTAGTTACAATGG
>NW_024842920.1:0-1086 GCF_019175285.1 Sceloporus undulatus
TGGAGACGCCCAGGCTATTAATCCTGGGCGACTTCAACATCCCCTTCACTGCCAACTATGTTCCACCCGGTGCGGCTCGGGAATTCATGGATACCATGGCGGCCATGGGCCTGTCCCAGCTGATTATGGGTCCAACGCATTTTGCGGGTAATACACTGGATTTGGTTTTTTTGTACGGATGCGGAAAATCCGTGGGCGGAAATAACTAATATTTCCCCCCTGTCATGGACGGATCACTTCCTGGTGGAGGCAAAAATCAAGGTCTCTACCCAGATCCCCCCCGGGGGTGGAGGACCTATTAGGATGGTCCACCCTCGAAGGCTGATGGAACCTGTGAGGTTCCAGGAAGCCTTAGAGGGGCTCATGGTTGGAAATGATGGCGACTCTGTTGATGCCCTGACTGGTATCTGGAATACCGGTCTCTCCAGGGCTATACACAGTATCGCTCCCAAGCGCCCTCTCAGGCCCGCTTCCAAACGTAAGCCCTGGTATACGGAAGATCTCCGGGCAAGGAAGCGGGTTCTGCGATGGCTAGAGCACCGCTGGCGGAAACACCTACGCTTAGCTGACAAGGCTCTCCTAGACCGCCTTTTGGAAGACTATGGAGAGGCGATACGAGCAGCTAGGAATTTGTTCTATGGTGCTCATGTCGCGTCCGCGGAGTCGCGTCCAGCAGAGTTGTTCAGGGTAGTCAGGGAGCTAACTCAGCTCCCTCCTGCCCCGAACCAGATCCTTGAACCTTCAAAGTCCTGCTGTGACCAATTTAACAACTTCTTCGCGGATAAAACCTCTCGGATAAGCGAAGATCTTAACGCCAGCATTAGAGCAGAACCTAGGGTAGAGGCATCCAGAGCCTCCGTGGACTCCATTAAACTGGATCAGTTTGAGTTGGTGAGTACCGATGATGTGGACAAGATCCTTGGAAGCGTTCGGAAGACAACCTGCTCCCTCGATCCCTGTCCCTTATGGCTAGCGGCTCAGGGGGGAAGGGTGGTAACCTCGTTGTTACACCGGATTATAAATACATTTTTGAGGGATGGGCAATTTCCATCCAGCTTGAAATTGGCCACTGTAAAACCGCTGTTA
>NW_024842921.1:0-1086 GCF_019175285.1 Sceloporus undulatus
AAAAAAAAACTGCTTCTCTCCCCTCAAGATGGAGGTCGGGGGAGGGCTCTTCTTCTTGGCAGATACTGCTGCTCCCACTGATTGTTTGCTGGTGTGAGGTTGTCGACCTTCTGGTCAGTTTTTAACTTGTTTGTTTGTTTTGTTTTTTAAATATTGCATTGGATTTAATAATTTTTAAGGAGGGGAGGGTAGCAGAGATTTTATATGTTCTGTATTTTTAACTTTGTTAGCCACCCCGATTGTTCTCAGAGGGGCGGGATACAAATAAATTTATCATCATCATCATCATCATCATCATCATCATCATCATCATCATCATCATCATCGCTTCTGGCCTCACAGAAGCATGGAATCCAGCCACATTTTTAAATGGAAATAATCAACAAGGGAACAAGAGAGCCTTACCAAAATAGCCCATAACTCCACAGCTTTCCTCCATGATCTGCATATACAGGGCTCATCTCTTTCCCATCAGAACCCCCTTCAAAGTACTGTATCTGTTAATGCCATTATTATACATGAAACCTAAAAGAGAAGACATAATCATCCAGGGAAAGAGAGAGCCTTACCAAGAGAGTCCATGATCCCAGAGATCTCTGCCGTGATCTGCCTGTGCAGGGCTCTCTGGTCTGGATCCAGCAGGGCCCACTCCTCTGGGGAGAAAGACACGGCCACCTCCTCAAAAGTCAACAGGCTCTAAAGACAGAAGAAAAAGGTTCTTGCTCACACTGGACATCAAGATGGATGCTGGTTGTGGCAATTAGAACAAAGCACTCTCACCGGCTGATACAGCTCCAAAGGCAGCTGAGATGAGACTGATTCTTCAACCAACACTAGGATGACCATTGTGAACAAAGTCTGACAAACACAGGAGCCTGAGCCCATGACATATTCTACACCTTCAATAAAAGGAGACTGCCTTTAAAGCAGTGCTTCTCAATTATTTTCTGTCATGCCCCCCCCTAGGAAGAAGAAAACCTTTCGCGCCCCCCGCGCGACTGTAAATAGTATCATTTGTCTATAAAATTGTTATAAGTACACCTCTGCATAACATACCTTTACGGAGCCTCGCGCCCCCCCTGGGGG
>NW_024842922.1:0-1086 GCF_019175285.1 Sceloporus undulatus
CACACACACACACACACACACACACACATATATATATATATATAGAGAGAGAGAGAGTATATATTTACACATTCCTTGAGGAGCTTGCCTGGGATAGTAGGGCTCCTCCAAGGCATCCCCCTCCCTGCTGCTGGGGATGATGGGGGCTGTAGTCCTGGCATCCTGCTCCCTCTGCAGGGCTCCCAAGTTCTCCCCATTTCTCTCAGGGCCCCCATGTCCTTCTGCCCCAGAGGAAGCCCCTTTCAAAGGCTGGGGCCCTTACCCTCCGCCTCCAGCTTGACCCCTTTCGCAGGCAGCATCTGCCCCAGAAGAGAACAAGCGGATGAGAAGCAGCTCCTGCGTCCCATGATCTCAGGAAGAGAGAGGAAAGAAAGAAGGTGGGAGGAAGCCACAGGGAGAAAGGCCTTCTAGGAAATGTAGTCCTGGAAGTGACTGCTTCTCGCTCTAGGAAGCGACTGATGGAATCAAAGGGAACTACAACTCCCGGCAACCTCCAGCACACAGAGAAAAGCGCTTTGGCCCAATGCATCATGGGAAATGGAGTTCACCCCAGGGAAAAGGAAAAAGAGGTGGGCTTCATGCCCATTGGAGGGTGAAAGGAGCCTGTGTGCAACCTAGAGAGGAGAGCATGCTGGGGGATGTAGTCTTTTGCCTTTCTGAAGATAGTTTCATTTACTGTATTATTATTATTATTATTGTTATTATTCTGTGTGTTTAAGGTCCCCCAACTGTGCCCTTTCAGAGAATTTTTTGGACTCCAGCTCCCAGAAGCCTCTGCCATGTTGGCCAACGTCCTGGGTTTCTGGGAGCTGAAGTCCAAGAAAACCCCCTTAAAGGGCACAGTAGAGGCCTGGCCATCAACTAGCCCAAACAGCTAGGACGCATGCGCACGCAACGCACATGTGCGAAAGGGGAGGGGCGAGTTGAATACATAGGATCAGGAAGATGGAAAGGAGACCCAAAGGCCATCCAGTCCAGCCCCTTCTTCTGCCATGCTTGAATACATAGAGTATTAGAAATGGAAGGGAACCCCAAAGGCCATCCAGTCAACTCCCTTCTTCTGCCATGCAGGAATACATAGGATCA
>NW_024842923.1:0-1086 GCF_019175285.1 Sceloporus undulatus
GATGAATCCCGAGGTCACCGTTGCCTCAATCTCTCCTTTGAGCTAAGTATGAAATTCCCCTAAAAGCATAGCACTTGTGAGTGTCCTCCCCAGACTCCAGCATTTCGAGTGACAAAGGGCCTCTTGAATCAACCATGGAGCTAAGCAAAGTCAGGTTGGAAAAGAAGCATGAGAGAAAAAGGAATTGTTGTGTCACCCTTTCCTCTCTTCATAGACATTGCTTATAATTGCTAAATGGAACCCTTAATATGTATGAAACCAAGGGCCTGATTTCAAGTTCACTTCTTAAGTTCAGTGCTCTACATGAGGCTACGTTTGTACCAAGTTTGGAAGCTTCAGTTATTTCAAAATGCGGCACCAAATTGGTCACCCAAACATCTAGGTCAGACTGTATAACACCAGTTCTAATATCTCTACATTGGCTGCCAATTAGCTTCCAGGCACAATACAAAGCGTTGGTTAAGACGGATCACTTCCGGCAGGCTTACCCACCCGACCTCTTGTAAAGAACTTAAGGAAAAATCCCACTTCTGATCACAATTGTGCATTTTAAACAATGTTTGTATTTGTCCCAAATTAAATTTTTGGCGACTTGTTGTTTTACTGTGTGTAAATTGGATGCTATTGTTGCTTTGTGGCTATTTTATGGTTGTAAAACCACCTTTATCCATCAGGAAATATTATTATTGTTGTTGTTATTGTTGTTGTTATTAATAAAATCTGTCAGGTTGGTGGCTGCCCCCCATCTCCAATGCCCCCTCTCCTGGCCCTTCCCAGAGGTCCCTTCCTGTCCACAGAGAGCTACGTAATCCTGGCTTTGCTCCTGCCTTCCCCTCCTGGCTCCCAGAGGCCTAGATTCATAGAATCATAGAGTTGGAAGAGACTACAGGGCCATCCTGTCCAACCCCATTCTGCCATGCACCAATCAAAGCATCCCCAACAGATGTCCATCCAGCCTCTATGTAAAGGAAGGAGACTCCACCAAAATCTCCGAGGGAGTTTGTTCCACTGTCAAACAGCCCTTACTGTTAGGAAGTAACTCCTAATGTTGAGGTGGAATCTTTTACTGCAGTTTGCATCCATTGT
>NW_024842924.1:0-1086 GCF_019175285.1 Sceloporus undulatus
GTTGGAATCCATGCAAATTCTTGTGAGGGATACATTACACTTAGAATCATAGAATCATAGAATCATAGAATCATAGAGTTGGAAGAGACCACAAGGGCCATCCAGTCCAACCCCCTGCCATGCAGGAAATCCAATCAAAGCATCCCCAATAGATGGCCATCCAGCCTCTGCTTAAAGACCTCCAAGGAAGGAGACTACACTCCGAGGGAGTGTGTTCCACTGTCGAACAGCCCTTACTGTCATTAAGTTCTTCCTAATGTTGAGGTGGAATTCTTTTCCTGTAGCTTGCATCCATTGTTCCGGGTCCTGTTCTCTGGAGCAGCAGAAAAAAAGCTTGCTCCCTAGTCCTCAATATGACATCCCTTCAAATATTTAAACAGGGCTATCATATCACCTCTTAACCTTCTCTTCTCCAGGCTAAACATCCCCAGCTCCCTGAGTTGTTCATCATAGGGCAAGGTTTCCAGACCTTTCACCATTTTAGTCGCCCTCCTTTGGACACGCTCCAGTTTCTCAATGTCCTTTTTGAATTGTGGTGCCCAGAACTGGACACAATATTCCAGGTGGGGCCTGACCAGAGCAGAATACAGTGGCACTATTACTTATCTTGATCTAGACACTATACTTTTATTGATGCAACAACTTCTTGTTGTTGATGATGATTTTGTTGTTGCTGTTATCTTATTCTCATGGCTGCCATCATGAGTTGTGTGGAGTAACTCTAAATTTGGTTGAAAATGGTCCTAGAATTTATGAGATAAAATGGCATACTATTTAGCTCAAGGATATTGCATGGCAATTGAAAACAGGTTCTCCCCATGGTCAGATTCATACAGACATATTCTTTCAATGTGAAGTCGAAGGCTTTCATGGCTGGCATCCATAGTTTTTTGTGAGTTTTTCAGGCTATATGGCCATATTCTAGAAGAGTTTATTACTGACGTTTCACTAGCATCTGCTCTCTGAAGATACCAGCCACAGAGGCTGGCGAAACATCAGGAATAAACTCTTCTAGAGCATGACCACATAGCCCAAAAAACCACAAAAAACTATAGACATATTATTCCCATACAAAATTCCTAAAAT
>NW_024842925.1:0-1086 GCF_019175285.1 Sceloporus undulatus
GCATGCATCATTGAAACACCATACCTCCACTGTGACTCGAAGCAGCTTTATTTTGGCTGTCTGTAACAGGCCCAAGTATCTAAAGGAAAGGGGCAGGAAACACAGCAAATATACGGGTTCTAGGTGTGAACCATTTTCTGTCTCCTAGCCTCTGCAAAGCTTGGCATTTGGATGAAAAATTTTAGTCTGGGTGGGGGCAATGTCCTCATTGGGAACCATCCTAGGGGAATAGTCCAACTAAGACTACTTGGTGGTGGTGGATGAATGGAGCCTCTTAGAAAATAAAAACTCCATACTACAAATTGCTTTCCCCCCCCCCCCCAAAAAAAAAGGTCACATAATTACCCAGTTCCATCTCCTAACTGAAGGAACAATGTCATCTTACATGATACAGTTGGCCATCCCCATTTATGGCTTTGAGTATTCACGGATTTGATTAACATGTTCTCTCTGGGGATATAACTAAAAAAAAGTATTCAGCATCACTTGGCTTTAAAAACCAGACAAAGAAAGAAACTATAAACCCTTTTCCCACCCTCTGGGTGAAGCTGCACACTACCATATATACCCATGTATAAATCGACCTCATATATAAGTCGAGGGAAGGTTTCAGGGTCAAAATCCTGGATTTTGATATGACCCATGGATAAGTCAAGGGTAAAACCTAGGGGGCTATAAGGGAGATAGAAAGGGGGAAATATCACTTCCATCCCTCCTTCTCTGGACCTCTCCCAACCAATTCCCAGGTGTGGAGGAGAGGTTTTAACATCAGATTGAGAAAGGAAGCAAGTGGATTTAAATGGAGAGGTTTTTCCTTGGGAAGCCAAGGCCTGCAAAACAGAAGCAATTGGATTTAAATGGGAGAGGTTTTTTTCCTTTGGAAGCCAAGGCTTACAAAAGAGAAGCAGTTGAATTTAAATAGTAGAGGTTTTTCCTTGGGAAGCCAAGGCTTGCAAAAGAGAAGCAATTGGATTTAAATGGGAGAGCTTTTTCCTTCGGAAGCCAAAGCTTGCAAAACAGAAGCAATTTTATTTAAATAGTAGATTGGTTTCCTTGGGAAGCCAAGGCTTGCAAAAGAGAAGCAAC
>NW_024842926.1:0-1086 GCF_019175285.1 Sceloporus undulatus
TTAATTAACATTTTCGAGGCCACCCCTCCACTCCGATTAGTCTACAAGAAACAGTCTTGGTTTGCCACAAGGCAAAGGAGACTTTTCTTAGACCAGGGCCTTCAATCCTAGAGACACTCTTCAGAGCTGTCTTCACAAAGATATCAGGTAAGAGTGGATTAAACTTGCCACATTACACGTAAATCCTCCAGACATGATCAAAACAATTCAAGATACCATCACGTGCATAAACAAAAGTCCTTCGGCAAACCTTCTCCTTCTAGCGAGGCTTCAGGGTCTAATGAGTACAGCATCTCAATGCGTCCCTTGGGCTCATTTTTCACTCCCGCGAGTTACAATGGTTGACTCTGCCTTACCAAAAATACATAACTCACTGAATCTACAAACAGGTTCCAGTCCCCTACAGAGTCAAACACTCGCTGACATGGTGGATATCTCATCGTATCTGATGGGGATGCTTGTTTCTACCCCCTCCACCAGTCTTGATCACATCCGATGCCAGTCTGAGGGGCTCAGGGACGATGGAACCAGTCCGAAAGAACTCACAGCATAAACTGGCTCAAACTGAGGGCCGTAAGGCTGGCACTTCTGGCCTTTGCTCAATACTTAAAAAAACGTAACAGTCCTGGTCCACACAGACAACATGACAACAAAGTGACATCTAAATCGACAAGGCGGGACCAGGTTGTTGTCGTTAATGAAGGAAACAACCATTCTTCCTTGGGGAGAAGTCAACCTGTTGTCCATCAAGGCAGAACACATAAAAGGGAAACTAAACACAAGGGCCGATTGGTTGAACAGGCCAGACATAAACCAAGCAAAGTGGCACCTCCACCAAGAAATGTTCAACCTCATAACTCAAAGGTTCAGGACGCCGTTGGTAGACCTATTTGCATCTCCAATAAACAACCAAGTCCCCAGGTTCTTCTCAAGGTTCAGGACTAAGGGAGCAGAACAGATTGATGCCCTCCACTCCCCTTGGCCAAGAGGTCTTCTGTATGCATTTCCACCGACGGCAATGATATCACGATGCCTCCAAAAGCGAAGAAGCTAAAAGTCATAGATCATTCTTGTGGCTCCTCATTG
>NW_024842927.1:0-1086 GCF_019175285.1 Sceloporus undulatus
GACGTCTTTTGCAACCGATCTTCCTCTACTTTCCTGCATGAAACTTGTCCTGGTTTTGGGATTTCCTGGGGAGGCCCTGGTTGCTGTCCCACAAAACTCTCAGGTGCATTTGGGGGGGAGGCAGGAGAGGGCTGCTTGGGGGCTGCTCTCAGGATTGGGAACCCCTTCTTAGTCTTGCCATTTTCATTAATATTCTGCTTCCCCTGATTTGGGACACAAGGCAGGTTCTGGTCATTAAAACAACCGTTGCTTTTGTTGTGTGTCTTGAAGTGGTTTCTGACTTATGGCAACGCTATCCTGGCTTGTTCTTGGCAAGGTTTGTTCAGAGGAGCTTTGCCATTGCCTTCCCTTGAGGCTGAGAGAGTGCGACTTCCCCAAGGTCACCCAGAAGGTTTCTTTTTTAAATCTTTATTGTATTAAAATACATATAACTTATAACAAACAAATGATGAACATTTAAATTACCATACATACATAGGAATGCCATATATACATATAATTCTAAATGCAAAATACATTAGAATAAACATTAGAAGCTAGCTCCTTTCTTTAAATAATCCTCTTTTATCTCTGGCTAATTAGTCTTTACATCTTTTCTTGTTCTCAAGTCGATTTAGACTCATGGCGACCCTATGGATGAGAGTCCATAATTCTCTATTTGTCTTCATACTTAACCTATACCAATTTTAATTTGAACTGGAATTATTCCCTCCCCTTTTCAATGTAAATCCTTTGTACATATTCCTCCAGATATTACCATTTCTTTCCACAATACATAGTAATCCAATACAAATTTGACGTTTATATAATCTTTATTCTTTTCTGAGTCATAAAAATAGAAAAGAACGATACAAATACAGTATCCATAACATCACTGTCACAAATCTTTCCATTTTCTTGGACCCACTTTCTGCTTTCTGTCTTCTTGGCCTTTCAAAGAGCTCACTTTCATCATATTATAACCGAACCCTGCTTTTAAACACACATTTTATGCACAACTCTAAAACATATGAACACAATATATCCCAATTGCTTATTGATAATATCAGTTTTCATTTATGTTCTTATCTATTGTCAAAATACCGT
>NW_024842928.1:0-1086 GCF_019175285.1 Sceloporus undulatus
ACAAAAATCTTTCTAAACCAATTTAAACCTTTTTGAATGCTTGCTTTCTTTCCCCAAGCAACAATTTCAGTATAAATATCAGCCCCAACGGGCTCTTCTTCAGCATCAGTCCAGTTGCAGACAGACCCTCTGTTGATTTACATTGCTAAACACCTCTCTACATTCGACAGCCCCACTTGCCATTGAAGTTACTGTCTTCTCTCCGAGAAGAGAGAAATAAAGTGAGAAGAGAGAAATAACGAAAGGGATAAGAGGGAAAGAGAAGGTGCTAATAGGCAAAGAGAGGAAAGGACACAAAGGAAGGTTCAAGGAGAAAAAGGTAATCAGGAGACAAAGGGGCTGAATACAGACCATCAAGAAAACAAGAAAACAGAAGAGGGCACCACAGGAGGGACATGAAAATTAGTGTAAAAGGCTAATTGGAATATAAGGAACCGGGCTGAAAAGCAAAGGAAAAATGGGATTTAAGTTAATTTCATGGAATGTAAAGAGAATAAGTCAGGAAAGGAAAAGAAGGCATGTAATGCATTACTTGGAGAAAAATAATTTTGATTTACTATGATTACAGGAAACTAACATGAAAGATGGGGACATAAAATATTTACGTAATAGGAAACTGGAAACTTTATTTTGTGCAACAGTAAATAAAAGGAAAAGGGGTGTTGCTATTTTTGTAAATAAAAGATATGAAGCAAAACTTGTGAAAAAAGATAAAGATGGTAGATTGCTTTGTGTAGAAATCCTACTGGATAATGTGAAATATGTGATATGTAATGTTTATGCCCCACTAGAAAGGAAAGAAATGTTTTATAAAAATTTGGCAGAGAATATAAGGGAATTTGAAAACGACAACTTAATTATAACTGGGGACTTTAATGGCGTGATAAACCCTTTGAGGGACAGAAAATCCCAGAAAAAAACAAACCAAAAATTCCAAGGAAAGCTGCTGAAAAGTTTCTTTAATATGAAGGAGGAATTTAATTTGATAGATGTTTGGACACATTGCAATGGGGATAAAGAAGGGTTTACTTTTTATTCAGATGCGCACAAGTCCCTATCAAGACTAGACTTAGTGTTGCTTACAAA
>NW_024842929.1:0-1086 GCF_019175285.1 Sceloporus undulatus
ACTCAAACTATTACACCAGACTGGCTCTTTTCAAGGTGACTTACATATATTTGAACCCCAAGGAAGAAGCCTGCCTTAAAAGTGCTCCAACAGATAGCCAAAGTCTGGCCCAGGTAGATTCTTCACAGAAAGGCAACTGACACTTGAAAAGACGATTCATTTACAAAACCCAGACACAACCCTCTAGACTTTCTTCATCTCACTCAAGCTCCTTTGGCAGGGCATTTGACCTACCAAACTGGTGGGGTGATGATGATGATGATGATAACAATAATATTTTGAAAAAATAATAATAATAGAGGTTTTATTTGTTGTCAAAAATATTTTATTCAAATATCATAAATAGCCTTCAAGGAAGTTGTAGATTTATTTCCTATACTGTTAATTCAGTCTTTGTCCACCAGTGAAACCAGGATGTTCTACACAGATTTCACAGGCCGTCTCATGTTCACCCATCCCAGAGCTGCTTTGATTCAACAAGAAGCCTGCCTCCAGGATCCTTTGGATGGTCACACCTTCAGAAGAAGGGTCAGCTCCCTGGAAGAGAAACACAAACAAGCTAAGCGATGTGAGTCGTCAGCAACCATCCCCCAGCTTCATCCCAGACATAATTCACCCGCTTCTATCGGTGACTTCATCCCCAAGCTTCGGCCTGCCAACATCCACCGGCTTCAACCCACAAGTATCCACCGGTTCATCACATTTACTCTGCGTCTGGAAGGGAGCTTCCGCCACCTTCTGAACACGTGTCCCCAGTCACACCTGCACCCAGATTTGGACGACTGGGCACTCACAGACACACACGCATTCGCCTCGACCACATTCTCCGCCTCATATTCACACATCCACCAGCTTCACATTCATTCTGTGTTTGGAAGGGGGCTTCCACCACCTTCTGAGCACGTGTCCCCAGTCACGCCTGCACCAGATTCGGACCTCCGCCAGAGCCTGAAGTACACTCATTCACCTCGACCACATCCACACATATATGAAAGCTGGCTCCATTCACTCTCCTTTCACTCTCCTTTCACTCACAGACACGCCCCAGCTTCAACCCACAAATATCCACCAAGCTTCCGTCAACAG
>NW_024842930.1:0-1086 GCF_019175285.1 Sceloporus undulatus
CACAGCCTTGTGAAAAGGGGGACAGTTTTCTGAGATGGTCTTGGGCCCTTTCACACTATGCAATTATAGCACTTTGCTTCCACTTTAACTGCCATTGTTCCATCCTGTGGAATCTTGGAGTTTGTGATTTCTTAAAGAATTCTGTGACATAGGGCTCTAGTGCTTCCCAGACTACAAATCCCAGCCGAGGCAGTTAAAGTGGAGTACGGCATCCAGTGTGGATCTTAACTGTTTTACCAGGTATAGGTGGATGTTTACAGTGGAAGTTTTGCCTCACAGTAAAGTCCAGCTGGAAGCAGTGATCTTTCCAACCATTTCAAACATTCTGACTTGACCTGGCCTTTCTTGCAGAAAGTACACCTCTCCCGCACAGGTAGTCCCATTGTGGTTCTTCGAGATGTCGAAAGGGCAGGAAAGTCCCTTGGCTGGGGCCATAAGCCAGAGACAGTCCGCATCATTGCTAGAGACCTCATCCGGGACCTTGTGTGAGTTTTGTATTTCTGCTATCTCCTTTGTCTCCTCTGTAGATCCCTCTTTCCTACTCTCTCTATCCACCCCTCTGGAAATAGTCTGGAAGGCTTAGAAGGCAAAGATTGCTAGTAGTTGAATACAAAACTAGTAGCAAATTGAGTACCAAACTAATAGTTTGACCCTTGCTTAAGCCACAAATTTTATGTCAGATGACCAGTAGCTTTTATTTTTCCTTCCTTATTATTATCGGATGTATTTCTCCTTTATTCCATTGTCAGCAGTGGGAAGGAAACACCCTGATGTAGGTTGCTTCTCCCGTTTGCTCTGATAGGTATGTCTACATTTGCAGGAGCATCTAGCTGGAAAAAGGAATGCTGGCCTTACCTGTCATATGTTGTTTTTCAGCAATGAATAGGGAAACATCCTCTCTGCCAAGTATCAGAGCTGTTTTTTCAGTACTGCGATGGGGAACAGTTACTATTTTTCCTCCATCCCCCACTCCTTTTTATCATTATACTCTGAGGCTAATAGTTCATATTTAAAAGTTTCAGCTGTTCCAAAGATGAAACTGAACTTTTCATGGGCTGCTCCCCTGCTGCATACTCTTGTGAATTT
>NW_024842931.1:0-1086 GCF_019175285.1 Sceloporus undulatus
CCCCCTGACAAATGGCCACCCAGCTTCTGTTTCAGAACCTCTAAAGAAGGAGAATACAATGCGCTCCAGTGCAATCTATTCCACTGCCAAATAGCCCTCAGGAAATTCCTCTTCTTCCTAATGTTAAGGTGGAATCTATTTTCCCACCGTTTGAATCTGTTGTCCTATTTTGAATCTATATGCCCTAGTCTTACAGAAAACAGGTTTGTTCCACTGTAAATATGACACCCTTCAAATATTTAAGCACAGCTATCATGTTAGCCCTTAACCTTCTCTTCTCCAGGCTAAACATACCCAACTCCCTAAGTCTCTCCTGACAGGTCATGGTTTCCATAACTTTCACCATTTTGGTCACCCTCCTCTGGACCCACTGCCGCTTCTAAACATCCCTATTGAATTGTAGTGCCCAGAATTGAACATAGGATTCCAAGTGAAGTTTGACCAAAGCAGAATAGAGTGGGACTATTTCTTTCCTCCTTGTGCTGCACCATCGAAAATCCACGAAACTGTGATACTATTATTGGAGCAACCAAAATGCACATTGTACAGGTTGCAAGCTTTCATAACTCTACTGGCTTCTTCATCAGATGAGAGGGAAAAAATAAAGATGTTCCTTCATTCTGATCATCTTCCTCTGGACATGCTGAAGCTTATCAATATGCTCCACAAACTGTGGTGCCCAGAACAGTTCCAGTAATCCTGAGAAGGCCTAACCAAAGCAGAATAGAGTAATATTATTACTTCCCTTGATCAGGACACTATACTCCTGTTGAAGGTACTTCCAGGAAAGATGGCGGAGTGAAAGCTGCAACTCGCGGTAGCAGGCGAGGAAGCAGCACCACTTATAGTGCTTTTTTTGTGGGGAAATCGCTCCCCCCGGTAAAGGGGACTCGGGCGGGCCTGCGGGGTTCTTTAGGAACCATTAGATTTTGCAGAGGGAGTCCCCCAAGGGGCTCTTTTTGGAGGATCGGTGGTGGAAAGGAGGACGAGGGCAAACCGCAACTATAAGCAGGGCGCAAGCGGACTGGGAGGAGAAGAAGACGACTACGGACCGGGAGGAGAAGAAGACGACAGCGGACCGGGAGG
>NW_024842932.1:0-1086 GCF_019175285.1 Sceloporus undulatus
TTCAGCTTCTCTCATGGAACTGTCTATCCAGTGGTTTGGTCGAATGCGTTTAAGGGTCATCTAGCTTTCTGCTGAAGTTGTACCTAGGCCCAGATTTGAAAGACTAATTAGTAGTAGACATATCCAGGGGTAGTATTGTTAGCTATATTGTACTTAATTAGTAGTAGGGCTTCTTAGATGCATTATTGAATGAAAATTTCACTTACTGTTGCTGCAAGAAGCCCCCCTCCCAAAAAAAGAAGCCTTACTGTTACATGAGTAAGCAAACAAAAAACAGAAAAGTTATCGTTTGCACTCACTCTGATTTAGCCTTCTAGGTCATTGATTCTCGACCTTGGGTACCCCAGATTTTTTTGACTCCTCTCATCAGGACTATCAAATGTAGTGGCACTCCATGTCTTTCAGGGTATTCCATAGCTTTTTATAGCCTATGCAGTCAAAGTCTTTGCTATAAAGTCTATAAAACACATGCTGATTTTCTTTTGGAATCCCTTGGTGCACTCCATTAGCCATTGCATGTTTGCTATGTGATCTCTAGTGCCTCTGCTTTTCCTGAAGCCTGCTGGCACCTCTGTGATTTCTCTGTCCATATATGAAGTCCAGATGGCATGCAGGCATTTAAAAACTGAAGACTATCAAGAATGCACATACAAGTCATCATGGCCAACATTAGGTTGAGTTACATCAGAAAGATGAATTTTAGAAGCATTTTACAATGTTTCTTTGAGTAATAACCTGATTTAGCATAGGTTTTCAGTAGGTAAGGTTTGAAGACTATTTCAGGATCAACTATCATGTCTTTGAAGTTGCAGAAAACGTGAAGTGACTGAATATGTTCTTTGTTCCTTGTGGTAAGTTGCCATGTGACTCCCTTGTAAACACAACTTGCAAGCCAGTTTATGTTTACCAAGTCTTTGATGTTTATCACACTATGCTCTTAAAGAGCTACTATTCCAGTGTGACTCCTCTAGCTGCCTCCTGTTGCATGCTGGGATTGGCAGTTTTAAGGAGGGGTATTTAGAATTCTCAGGCAGAGAAGTTCAGCTCCTTAAAACTGCCAATCCCAGCATGCAACAGGAGGCTGCT
>NW_024842933.1:0-1086 GCF_019175285.1 Sceloporus undulatus
AACACCATTTAGACTCTTCATTTGACAGCAGAATAGACATTTCTTGAAAGATAACAATCTTTTCAAATGTGTTCATAAAGGTATTTATTTCACATGGTATTTTGTGGTAGGATATTGATGTTTGCTTCTCAAAAAAGATCCGTTTTCAAAATCATTTGAGTTATTCTCAGATACTTACCTGGTTAATATTGTTTAGACAAGGGGGGAATAGTATAGTTATTTAATATTTATTATTATTTAGGACAGAGGTAGAGCCAGGATGGTGTAGTGGTCTGAATGTTTGACTAGAAGACTATGGAACTAGGGTTTAAATCCCTGTTCAGCAATGGAAATCTGGGTGATCAATCTCTTAGTGATCACACTCTCTCAGCCTCAAAGAAAGACTCCAAACCTCCTCTAAAGCAATCTTGCCCCACCTTCCTCCTATAGGGTTGTCTTAGGATCACCATTAAGTGAGAAATGACTTAATAACAACAACAATCAGGACAAGTATGGGAACTGTGCACTCTTCCAGATGTTGCTGGACAACAGTTCCCATCATTCCTCATTATTGGCTCAGGGAGCTAGGGCTTCATGGGCATGCAGTCCAACAACATTTGGAGAACCACACAATTCCCACAGGCAATGCGGAGCATTATAGGCACTATACAAAGCTCAAACGGTAGCAACCTTGCCATAGAGAGACTACAAATGTGTGGAATGAACATGACAAGGATTAAACAAATACAGATAGTTTGTGAGTGGTGACTAGGCTGTAGAACAGGACAGCTTATGGCCTTCTAGGTTTTGCTACACTGAAGCTTCCATCATCCTAGCCAACATAGACAATGTTTTGAGGGTTCATGGGATCACCATATACTGTAACTTAAAAATGGACACTGTCATTCCTTCTGCTGGTATTTGAAACATTTAAAGCAGGGGTCGGCAACCTCCTTTTGGCTGGCCCCTGCCTTCCCCTGCTGCCGCCGCCACCGATTGCGGCTTTTCCCGGCTCCAGGGCGCTGCCATTTTGTTTTTCAAAATGGCGGTGAAGTCTCGTGTGACCTTCCCCGAGATCGTGTGAGACTTCGCCGCCATTTTGAAAAA
>NW_024842934.1:0-1086 GCF_019175285.1 Sceloporus undulatus
AGAAATCCAATCTCGAAGTTACCAGAGCGTGTACAACAGTCTCAAGGTCCCTCTCAAGGTCCCTATTATAGAAATACTAGTGTTTGTGTGTGTGTGTTTTATTAAATGAAAGGACTCTTGGAGGACCCCCAGAGTCTAGTCCAGGGGTTGGCAACCCCCAGCCCATGGGCCGGACTGGCCCCAGCCCAGTCCTGCCACCGCCTCCTCCTCCTCCGCCTCCTCCTCCTCCTCCTGGGCCACTTGACCATGCTGCCTTCCTTCTCCTCCACCGCGTGGAGGAGGAAGAGGAAGGCTGCACAGCCTGGGGCAGAGGAGGCAAAGGGGGAAGCCCCGTGCTGCCCTCCCTGCCTCCCCGCGTGGCCCTGCGCCGCCCACCTCCTTCTCCTCTGCCTCCTCCGCCCCGCCCTCAGGCCCCACAGCGCATGGAGGGGGGAGGAGAAAGAGGAGGAGGGGGAGGGGGAGAAGAAAGGAAAGGAGGAAGAAGAGGAAGAGGAGGAGGGGGAGGAGGAGAAGAACGAAGAGGAGGAAGAGGAGGAGGGGGAGCAGAAGGAGGAGGAGGAGGAGGAGGAGGAGGAGGAGGAGGAGGAGGAGGAAGGAAGAGGTGGTGAGTGGCCAGAGGCCTCAAGATTTTTTAAAATTTTATTTTGGGTGCTTTTAATGCTAACAAGTCTCCCTTGGTTTGACAATGATAGTGTGATGATGATGATGACGACGATATGAGTCAGCTTGAGAGGCATGCAGGCACTGTTTCTTAAGCCGAGAGAGTGTCACCTTCCAAAGTGTGTTTTGGGTGATTTTAATGCTAACAAGTCTCCCTTGTTTTGACAGTGATAGTGTGATGATGGTGATGATGATGATGATGATGATGATGATATGAGTCAGCTTGAGAGGCATGCACGCACTGTTTCTGAAGCCAAGAGAGTGTGACTTTCCAAAGTGCCTTTTCTGTGTGTTTTTGGTTCTTTAATGGTGATATTGATATCAGAAAGCCTCTGAGGCAAGGCCAATGTAAATTGCTGTGATTTTTACAAACTCATGCGCAGTGAAGAAAAACCAAAGTCCCTTGACTAAGTACACACTTCTGAG
>NW_024842935.1:0-1086 GCF_019175285.1 Sceloporus undulatus
TGTGCATCTTTTATAACTTTCAAAGGATAACCCTTTTCCAAGAATTGGAGACACGTAATATTTGATTCCCTTTCAAAACCCTCTAACGTATTACAAGTACGTCTAATCCGTAGAAATTGTGAATAAGGAAGGTTATTTTTGAGAGGTTTAGGATGATAGCTATCATATCTAAGAAATGAATTCACATCCCTTGGTTTCCTGTACAAGTTTGTTACAAAAGAATCTCTCTCCACATGTATATTAATATCCAAAAAATTCACTGTGCATGGATCATATGTCATATCAAATTAAATGCTGTCATGGAGCCCATTGAGAAAATCCAAAAATTCCCTAAGTAAGATCTCAGAACCCACCCATATGCAAAAAAATGTCATCCAGAAATCTCTTCCATGTTTTTATATGAGTGGAAAAAAACTCATTTTTTAGTATCAAGGTTTGTTCAAAATAGTCCATGTAAAGGTTAGCCAACTCAGGGGCAAACCTACACCCCATGGCAACCCCAGAGGTTTGCCAATAAAATTGATTATCAAATTTAAAGTAATTCTTAGTCAATGTAATTTCTATAAGATGTAATAGAAAATGAGCTGGAGCAATGGATTCTGACAATAAAAGCTGTTTGACAGTGGAATACACTCCCTTGGAGAGTGGTGGAGCCTCCTTTAAACAGACACTGGATGGCCATCTGTCAGAGGTGCTTTGATTGTATCTTCCTGCATTGCAGGGGGTTGGACTGAATGGTGCTCATAGTCTCTTCCAACCCTATGGCCTTTTACAGACTGCCAAAATAAAGCTGCTTTGGGTCTCTTTGGAGGTATGCTATTTAAATGATGCATGTATCCTAAGAAAATGAGCTGGGGGAATACCCGTAGGTCTGGACAATAAAACTCCTTCCAAGATTTCAAGGGCCTCAATTTGAGGAATATTGGTATACAATGATACCACATCCAATGTTACCAAGAAGAATGTGTCAGCAGGTGGTGTAAGTTCTTCTATAAATTTGACAAATTCCTTGGTATCCTTTATGTATGATGGTATATCCGGAATGAACGGTTTCAAAAAAGAGGAAACATAAGTAGCCAATGGTTC
>NW_024842936.1:0-1086 GCF_019175285.1 Sceloporus undulatus
TGTCTCCGTCATTGTAAGTTTACTAATTACTGATTCCCACCGTAACAAGTTTATTCCTTATGTTTTGCCAGCAGCTGACACTGCATTCAGATAAGCATGGAAGAGAGTGGGAAATATACTGGGGCCCTTCCTATACACTGGGGATCCATTCCAGCCCCAGCCCCACCCCCTGTATAGGAAAAACTGCCTGGATTCCTATGGCAGTGAGGTAACTTTCAAACAGGGTTGTGATGTCTTCCACAAAAAAATGGTCGGATGAGTGCCACCAGGAAAACAAATACTTTGATCAAAAACAACTAATCACATGACAAAGATTATGCAAATCTGAGGTTCTCCCACCAAGACTGTGTGGACTTCCCAAGATCCACAAGGATTCAATTCCACTCCAACCCATAGTGGGCACCACTGGATCCCCCCCCCCCATATGACTTGGCCAAGTTTCTGGCCACAAAATTACAAACCCATATAGGGCAAAAAACTCACTACATTAAGGACTCTGCTCACTTCATTGAAAAAATCAACAACCTTGAACTCAAATCCAGAGACATACTAATCAGCTTTGATGTGGTTTCCTTGTTCACCAAAGTCCCCATAATGGACACCATGGCACTCGTCTGACAATTTTTTCTGGACAACATCACAGCCCTGTTTGAACATTGTCTCACCTCAAGCTACTTCCAGTGGGACAATGGATTCTACAAGCAAAGTGATGGGGTAGCCATGGGAAGCCCTCTGAGCCTTGTGATAGAAAGCTTTTAGATGGAACACTTTGAAAAGCAAGCCTTGGAAACAACACCAAAAAAGCTCACAACACGGTTCCAATATGTGGATGACACTTTCACCATTTGAAGCCACAGAGAAGAAGATCTGATCATGTTTTTGAACCATTTGAACAACATCTACCCAAATATCTAATTCAAGATGGAAAAAGAAAAAGAAGGAACATTACCATTCTTAAATGTCCTGGTCATCCACAAACCAAACCAATTGTTGGGCCACACAGTATACAGAAAACCTACACACATGGACAGATAGCTACACAAGAACTCCAGCCAATATCCAGGACAAAAAAGGAGCACAATAAAA
>NW_024842937.1:0-1086 GCF_019175285.1 Sceloporus undulatus
TCATACAGATTATCTAATCAGCTTTCTTTCACTTGAACATGAGGATATACTCTTCTAGTCTTTGAAAGGGAGTTTTATTCTGATGCATAGTTCATTTGCTAGAAGAGTGTAGAAGATGTTTTGGAAATGTAACTTTTCCCAGAAAGTGAGAAATAGTACACATAGCCCTTAACATTCCTGCCTCAAAGACATTGATACACATATGCTTTCCCCAGCTTTACTTCACTTTCTTAGAGATGAAATAGAGGACGATGAATATTTATAAAGTTTTGTCTATGAGCTGCCTTGGACCCCTGCGGGGAGAAAGGCAACATATAATGAAATTAAATGAAATAAAATAAATGTAGAGCATGGGTGGACAGTGGCAAGTGGCCAGTCCATGGGAACATGGATCCTCCTGCGGGCCACATACACACAAATAAATACTTTTCTATTGAATCCCTCTCAAAATGGCAGCAGGAATTGATGCTGTGTAGTTTCCTGTCATCATTTTGAGAGGGATTGCAGTAGAAAATGGAAGTAACTGTATTTTAGGATTGTATGGAGCTCAGTGGTATTTGTGGGGGGGTTGACATGTTGTTGTTATTATTATTAACTTATTATTATTATTATTATTATTATTATTAAAAACAAATATAAGTGCATACATATATACAATAATACCATACAATACAATTCATTACATCCATCCAGTTATTGCCATCTGTACTTTTTGCTAACAAAGATTCTTTCTCTTTATATAACCTCCTCTGGCAAGACTTGATGATTTTTAACATAAATTTGTTGTCACTGTTTCTATACATAAGATAGATTCCATCCTTGCATTTTAAGGTAATTTATCTGATTGTCCCTACCCAGGATCACACAGTGTGTGTGTGTGTGTGTGTGTGTGTGTGTGTGTGTGTGTGTATAACACACCCAATTCTCTTCCATGCCAGCATTCTCTGAAGATGCCAGCCACAGAAGTCGGTGAAACATCAGGAATAAACTCTTCTAGAACAGGGCCACATAGCCCGAAAAACTATGGATGCCGGCCATGAAAGCCTTCGACTTTATATCTGATTGTCATTTATAGACTTTTTTTTT
>NW_024842938.1:0-1086 GCF_019175285.1 Sceloporus undulatus
CCCCCAAGCAACCTTTCCAAGCTCCAACCTAGGTTTACGATGGCTGAGGCAGCATCAATACTGCAGCAATAATCCACTTGGACACCTCTTTAACTGCCATGGCTCCATCCTATGGAATCCTGGGATTCATAGCTGTGGCACCAGAGCTCTCTGACAGAGAAGGCTAACTAGCTCACAAAACTACAACCCCCAGAATTCCATAGCATTGAACCATGGCAGTTAAAGGCATGCCAAGTTGGATTATTTTTGCAGTGCAGATGCAACCTGGGCTTTGCTCCTTGCAAATCTAGACCTTCCGAAACTTCCCTGGGTGCTTCTCAAAATATCCCAGCAGCCTGCAAATTCCCTGTTTGCTGGAACACAGTCCCTGGCAGGAAACGGAGGGGTTATTTTCATCCCACTACAAAGGAAATGGCCATTAAAAATAAGATAACACCTTGATCTTCTTGGCTCAGTCACACTGTGCTAATGTCACACCTCAAGGAACCTCTTGGCCTTTGCTTCAACCAACTTTTTGTCTTTCATTGAGAAGATAAATATGAAATGCGATTTGTGAAATACACAAAATTTATAAATGAACTAACCAGAGAACAGGACCAGGAACAATGGATCCAAGCTGCAGGAAAAGAGATTCCACCTGTCAGGAGGAACTTCCTGACAGTAAGGGCTGCTCGACAGTGGAACACACTCCTTCCTCGGAGTGTAGTGGAGTCTTCCTCCTTGGATGTCTTCAAACAGAGGCTGGATGGCCATCTGTCGGGGATGCTTTGATCTGGATTTCCTGTATGGCAGTGGGTTGGACTGGATGGCCCTTGCGGTCTCTTCCAACTCTATGATTCTATGATTCTATTATTCTAACCCTGTTGTAAAACATTCATACAATGCACTTCGTTTGCTCCGGCGCACAGAATTAATGTCTGTTTCAACCAAATGCATCATTCCACATATGACATGAGCGGTCAGGACTCGTTCGGCTAGTCTACATATGTGTACTATGCAAATTTGTGAGTGTTTTCGCACATTTCCATTGACGGTTAACTGTCTTCACTTTCCTGTGCAAAATTGCATCTATTCAAACTCCCTCTG
>NW_024842939.1:0-1086 GCF_019175285.1 Sceloporus undulatus
CCAACAGTTGACATTTCTCCCAACATGTTCCTTAAATATTTCATTTCCAGTTTCCAAATACTGACAGTTTCCCCAGGGTTTCGGGTTTCATGGCTTTTATATGGAGTAGATGTATTGGATAATGCGTTTTCACTTTTGTATGTTTTTAACCTTAATTTTATACTGTTTGATTGGTCTCATTTTAAATTGGTATTTTAAAATTGTTTTAAAGGCGTTTTATCTTGAGAGCTGCCTTGGGAGAAAAGCGGTGTATAAATAAATAAACAAATGCATGAGACACATCCATTTGTCTAGTTCAGCCATTTCCAATAGTTTTAATGACCAATCTTGCACCAAAAGGATTGAACTCTCTTTCCATTTCCATGCTATTAAGATTCTGGCTACCAATGTTACATAACTCAATATCTTAGCATCTCTGCCGGACGAAGAAGCCAGTGAAGCTTTGAAAGTTTGCATGATGCAATTTTTTCCCCATTTTGGGTGGCCAATAAAGGTATATATTTTGTATTGTGGACAAGTCTTGGTTTCCAAATCTTTGACCATCTTCACTCCTCTTTCCCTGGAGACATTATTCCAGCTTGTCCACATCCTCTTGAATCGTGGTGCCAGAACTGGACACAGGATTCCAGCGGAGGCTTGACCAGAGCAGAATACAGTGGCACTGTTACTTCCTATGATCTAGAGTCCTGCTGATTCAGCCTGGAATCATTCTAGCTTTTCTGGCTGCTGCTCCACACTGTTGACACGTTTAGCTTGGTGTCTACTAAGACCCCAAGATCTGTTTACATGTGCTCCTTTCAAGCAAGGTGTCACCCATCCTAAGCTGAGCCTGTCATACTTTGGACATGCCACGAGAAGACCTGAATCACTAGAAAAAGACAATAAAGCTTGGCAAGGTAGACCACAGGAACCAGGGTGGAGTAGTGGACTCCTCCTGCCCTTCCCTTGGCTTCCAGCTTTGAAGGATGAATCTGGAGACCAGGATTCAAATCCCTGCTCAGCCCTGTAAACCCACTGGGAGATCTTGGGCAAGTCATACGCTCTCAGCCTCAGGGAAAGGCCATGGCAAACCTCCTCTGAACAAAT
>NW_024842940.1:0-1086 GCF_019175285.1 Sceloporus undulatus
TCTCTGGATGAGGGCTATTTTCTATTGCAGATCACCTTTTGGGATGTTGCAGTGTTCTTCACAGAAGAGGAAAGGCCATCGTTGCGTCTGAAGCAGAAATCTTTATACAGGATTTGGAAACCATGAAGCCCTATGAGGAAGGACTTAGGGAACTAGGGATGTTTAGCCTGGAGAAGAGAAAGTTAAGAGGTGGTATGATAGCCCTGTTAAAATATTAGAAGGAATGCCATATTGAGGATGGAGCAAGCTTGTTTTCTGCTGCTCCAGGGACTAGAACAATGGATGCAAGTACAGGAAAAGAGATTCCACCTCAACATTAGGAGGAACTTCCTGACAGAAAGGGCTGTTTGACAGTAGAACAAACTCCATCGGAGATTTTGGTGGAGTCTCCTTCCTTGGAGGTCTTTAAGCAGAGGCTGGATGGCCATCTGTCGGTGATGCTTTGACTGAGAGTTCCTGCATGGCAGAATGGGGTTGGATTGGATGGCCCTTGTGGTCTCTTCCAACTCTATGAGTTGTAATTCATTTTAGTTGCATCTACACTGCAGAAATAGACCACCTTTAACTGTCATGGCTCTCAGTGATATGGAATTCTGGGATTTGTAGTTGTGTGACTGTACAGAGGCATTCCGGGGGGAAAGTCACTGCGTGCTTAACAGACTATAGCAGCGTTTCCTAAACTTGTTCCCAGGATTACAGATCCCCCGTTTACTGACCAGTAAAGTCCAAACCAGTTGGAAGACCAGAGTTTGTGAAACACTGGTCACTATAGCAAAGCCTTTGACTGTATAGATCATGAAAGGCTATGGAAAGTCCTTAAAGCCATGGGAGTGCCAAGACATCTGATAGTCCTGATGAGGAATCTGTACTCAGGACAAGAGGCTTCTGTCAGAACAGAACATGGATAAAGAGAATAGTTCTCAATTGGCACAAGGCTGCCTCTTATCACCCCAACTGTTCAATTTACATGCAGAAAATAAACGAAGAGCTGGTTTGAAAAGGAGGAGGGAAGATAAGAGGAAGGAAGATCACCAGTCTTAAGATACATGGATGATACAATACTACTATCGGAAAACACCACGGACT
>NW_024842941.1:0-1086 GCF_019175285.1 Sceloporus undulatus
ATTTTCAAGTGGTCTCCAGAAGGTTGGGTGTGGGGTGGTCCCCAAACAACTGGCTTTAGGCAGAAATGAGCTGTGGCATTCATTCCTTTAAAATGCTGGAATTCAGAGGAAGAGATAGCCTGAGTGAAGCTAAGTGGGAAGAAAAAATAATTCTGTATGTGGGAAGCGGTCGGGGGGGGGGGGGGTTTGACACCATGATGCCAACCCTAGTGATGCCAGTGATGCCCTGGAACACATCTACTCTGCTGACTAAGGTACGATGATATGTGTGTATGTGTGTGTTGATATGTGTACTTATAGGGGTGAAGCACACAGCTCAAAAGGTCCATGCAGCTACCATTTGCCCTAGAACACATGCTTCCAGCCTCAATCTGGGCTGCCACCATGGTCCTGAACTGAGTGCTCCTTTTTGGGCTGGTTCTCTGGCAAAGAGCCACACCTGGGGCAGCTTCTGTCTGTGTTTGGGGTGTGTGGCATCTGAACACCATGCCCCCAATACAGCACAATGGCGGCCCTCTTGGGCCATCCATTTGAGACCATAGAAAAGTCTGTTACTTTAGCATTTATAAGACAAAGATTCTTTTTATAGCACTTGCTCATATTTCTTCAAAATATAATCTGATAAATTACTTTCTGTAAATAGCAGCCTCCATTCGCAGGCCAGTGCTACTTGCAGCAAGTGAGGTTTACATTGCTAGGCAGCAAAGTGCCTCAGCTAGGAACCATTCAAGAGGAAAATCCTTTGCTCATATACCATCCATACCATAGTATGGAACATTGGGTTGCAAGGAACGACTTAGGGAGCTGGGGATGTTTAGTCTTGAGAAGAAAAGGTTACGAGATTTAACCTCTTAAATATTGGAAGGGGTGTCATACTGAGGAGGGAGCAAGCTTGTTTTCTGCTGCTCCAGAGAATAGAAGATGGAGCAGTGGATGCAAAGTACAAAAAAAGAGATTCCTTATCAACATTAGGAAGAACTTCCCAACAGGAAGAACTGTTTGACAGTGGTGGAGCCTCCTTCTTTGGAGATCTTTAAAAAGAGGCTGGATGGCCATCTGTTGGGGGTGCTTTGATTGTATTTTCCT
>NW_024842942.1:0-1086 GCF_019175285.1 Sceloporus undulatus
AGGCCCAACAGCCCACCTCAGTCCAAAAAAGGAATCCACGGGATGACAGCTTCTTCTTCTTCAGTCCAAGTTCTGCCACTTCTGACCACCCAATGGGTTCCCCTCGACCAAAGTCCCCCAGCATCCTGGATTCAGAAGACCCAGGAGAGGAACTCGTGATGCAGAAGGAAAATTTTGCCATCCCTGTTCGGAAACTTCGTTTCTCTTTTTCTGATGATCAGAAACCATTTAGCACCCGGGGAGAAGAACCCAGACCCAAGAGGTCTGCTCCTCGGGATGAGCTCTACACACTGAAGACCTGGCGCCCGTGGCCCTCGGCCCTCATTGACCAAGAGATCAAGGACGCTTTGAAAAGAGAACTGGAGCTCCAGGAGGAGAGGAGGAAAACCAGGTTCACCACCAAGACGGGCCCCAGTTCCCCGCTGACCTCCCAAAACCCAGGTGAGAGGAGATGAGAGTAATAGGAGAGTCCTTGTTGTTGTTGTTGTGTGCCTTCAAGTCATTTCTGACATATGGTGACCCTAAGGCAAACCTATCATGGAGTTTTCTTGGCAGGATTTGTGCAGAGGAGGCCTTCCTTTGAGGCTAAGAGCTTTGTGACTTGCTCACGCAAGTCATCCAGCGAGTTTCATGGCTGACCTGGGAATCGAACCCTGGTCTTGTTGTGGATGATGGGTATTGACAGAATAGAGTCAAGACAAAAGGACCCAGATAATGTTGAAACTCAGGTTTATTATGCTGGCAAATCTCAGCGTAATTCAAATTCCAAACAGAACTGAGACTTTCTAGCCAAAGAAAAATGGCTACCTTTATAGGAAGACAGACAAAGAAAACTCATCCTCATCACCTCATTGGGCACTTTAAGAGCTAAGCATGTTAAATTTCTAGCAATAGGAGCAAAGATACAGGAATATATTTAAATCTATTTTAAAATACATTTGGCTATGTCCCATTGCCCCCTTATCAGCTAGGCTGGCATTCAGAGGCCCTTCTGCCAGTGAAGTTGCATCCATATCAGTCTCAGGCGCTTGGATGTAACCAAGAGCCCTTATCAGATGAGTGTGGAACTGGGGGTCTTCTGCACTG
>NW_024842943.1:0-1086 GCF_019175285.1 Sceloporus undulatus
AGCATCTGTTGCTATTGTTTTTATAGATGTTTACTAGTTTGTCTGGTGAGAGATACCATTGATAAAACATTTTGTAAAAATTCTCCCTCAAGTTTTGAGAAGCTGTATATCTAAATCCGTTTTTCCAAACTCTTTCCCATTGCGAAAGTAATATAGGGTGGCCGACACTCCTTGCCCATTTAATCATCTGGTGTTTTACCACCTCCTCTTCTGTGCCATACTGTAATAGTGTTTTATAGGTTTTGCTAATTAATTTATTTTCTTGAAGGGCCAAAATCTTTCCTAAATTAGGGTCATCCTCTTTTCTTACAAAACCATATGTTTTCTCATCTAACCTAAATCGTTCATAGATCTGTCTGTATGCGAACCATGTTCCTTTCCATCCTTCTTCCAGTAGATTTTCTCTTGTTTTAATTACCCAATTTCCTTTCTGAAATTCCAACAAATCATTATAATTATACCATTTTGAGTCTTTGGCCATTTCCTTTCCAAATAAGGCTTCATGAGGGGAGACCCATCCGTTCAATTTAGGTAGGATTCTATCTTTGTAACGGTTCCAAATTTTTAACAGGGGTTTCCTAATAACAGTGATCCATAAAAATTTTTATTTTGTTGGGATTTGCCAAGTAAGCATGCCAACCAAATTTCAACCCATCCCCTTCCAATTCCAGAAGTCTTTCATCCTCTAGAGTTACCCAGCCTTAACCCACAACAACATGAAAGCAAGCGGAGAACATATTCTCCCAATATGGCAGAGACATTCCTCTGTCACCCCACTTTTTCAAGGGCTTTAAAAAATGTCCCGGTTGCTCTCTCCTCCTCCTACTTTCCCCCTTCTCAGCTCACTTCAATTCCTGAGTGCCATTCAGTTTGCACCCCATCAACTCAAAAGTGGGGAGAAGAGAGGATAGACGGAGGCAGGCTGTTGCCATTCCCAGGAGGCTGAAGCAAAAGCAAACTGTTGTGCCCTTCCTAGCTTTTGTGATCTTCCTCATAAACAACTTTGGCCATCCTCACCGCCTTCTGGATTGCTTGTCCATATGTGTCTTGCTTTTCCCATCTCTGCAATGTTGGAGGATATGGGGG
>NW_024842944.1:0-1086 GCF_019175285.1 Sceloporus undulatus
TGTCGTTGTCCTTGTTTACAGAAGAACTTGTCAGTCATGAGAGAGTCCACACAGGAAAGAAATCGCATAAATGTCAGCATTGTGGGGAAAAATTTGCCTACAAGTCAGTCCTTGTCAAGCATGAGAGAGTCCACACCGGAGAGAAGCCATACAAATGCCAGCATTGTGGGAAAAGTTTTTCTTTGAAGTCATACCTAGTGACACATCAGATCGTCCACACAGGAGCAAAGCCCTACAAATGCCAGCATTGTGGGAAAGGTTTTTCTCTGAAATCACACCTAGTGAGACACCAGAGAATCCACACTGGAGAGAAGCCGTACAAATGCCAGCATTGTGGGAAATGTTTTTCTTGGAAGTCAATCCTAGTGACACATCAGAGAGTCCACACAGGAGAGAAGCCATACAAATGCCAGCATTGTGGACAGTGTTTTGCTCAGAAGTCAATCCTAGTGACACATCAGAGAGTCCACACAGGAGAGAAGCCATACAAATGCCAGCATTGTGGGAAATGTTTTCCTCAGAGGTCAATCCTAGTGAGACATCAGAGAGTCCACACAGGAGAAAAGCCCTACAAATGCCAGCATTGTGGGAAATGTTTTTCTTTGAAGTCAAACCTAGTGACACATCAGAGAGGCCACACAGGAGAGAAGCCACACAAATCCCAGAAGTGAACTAACATTATTTTTTCAAGAATTAATATAGAAAATATATTTTCAATCCAGCGGTTAAAAGGCCCTTATGGTTTTGTTTGTAAGGGTTGTTTATCTATATGTCTGTGGTTTGTCTGTGGATAAGTCTGTTTATGTTTTAAAGTTATATTTTGTTAAGTTTAGGTTTTCATTGCTGTTAGTATAGATCATAGTTTATAAATTTGACTTGAGATTGTAGTATAGTTTAGTGAAATAGAGGGGTGGGATTTGTTGCAGTTGGCTCGAATAGTTATGGGAATGATATTAACAGGAAGGGGGTTAGTTTCTGGGGTGGCAAAGGGGGTCTTGTTACCTGTGGGACATAGACTGTAGGAATTGGAGGTGGGGGGTAGGCTGGGAAGAGGGTGGTGTTTTAGGTTTTGGGTTTTAATGTATA
>NW_024842945.1:0-1086 GCF_019175285.1 Sceloporus undulatus
TTTAGTATTCCTGACCATGGGATCACCCCCCAGTATTTCTCTAAGTTTACTGAAATCCGCTCTCCTAAAGTCTAGGATGCATGTCTGACTATGCTTGGCTTCTCCTTTCCACTGCATGACAAACTCCAGGAGAACATGGTCACTTCCACCTAAGGATCCCACCACTTGCACCCCATTAACCAAGTCATCCTTGTTGGTTTGGATCAGATCTAAAATAGCTGACCCCCTTGTTGCCTCTTCCACCTTTTGGACCATGAAATTGTCTTCCAGGCAAGTGAAGAAATTGGTAGGACTTGAGGGTTTTGTTGAGTTTGACTTCCAGCAAATATCAGGATAGCTAAAGTCGCCCTTCACTACTACATCTCTCCTTTCTGAATGTGTGGTTATCTGTTCTAGAAAGACATCATCCAATTCCTTCTTATGGACTTCCTTTGAGAGTACTATGTCCAGCCTCAGATAGCTTTTCTGACCCAAGCACCGTTTGGTTTATAGAGATGGTGCCCATTGAAGCTGGAATGGCTTTAGCCAGCTGCTTTCATGTTTCCAGGGTGGCGAGTGCGAGGTTGGTGACAATTCCATGGAGAAACAAAATCACCAGCCAGCAAAATGTATGAAGCCTCCACAGAAAAATGAAGCCATTGCTTGAGTCCCATTGCAATGCCTCCTTCTTCTTGCCATGGCCAGCTTCACTCCAAAATGGCCTATTTCTCCCTGAGAAGTTCTTTCAAGGAAGTTTCTAGAAAGGCCTTCTCTTGCAGGAGAAGCTTTGTATCCCCTTCAGGGTCCATTCTTTCTGTCAGGGTTTTGTTATCCTGAAACTGAAAAGGAGCAGATGTCATCCAAGGCTTTGCTTCCATGCTCTGCTTTCTGCAGGATGCTTCCCCCTTCTGAGTCTTTTCTTCTCTTTTCTCTGGCTTCTTCATCTCAGCTTTTTTGTATCTTGTTGTAAGGAAAAAGGCAGCAGCACATATCTCTAGGATGAACAATAAACCCTCAGAGCAAAAGTTGAGCAAAGCAAAGGTCTTAATTACACTGGACCGTCCATGAACCCTCTCCTTCCGATTCTATTCAAAGATAAAGTGAGAC
>NW_024842946.1:0-1086 GCF_019175285.1 Sceloporus undulatus
GTTATGTCTTTCTTACTGGTGCCAGCTTCCATCTAGGTCAAGATGCACTCACTATTCCTTTGCTCTAGTAACTCCAAGCCTTTATTTCAAAAACCATCTCCCTGGCTTACAAAGATGACTCCATCTTTCTATAGTTTTTATATTTCAAAAAGGAATTTCCACCACATTGTGTGCAAATTCTGAACTTATGTGCATCAAAGAGTCCAGTGTGTTGAAATAGCAAAGAACTTTATTGAGAACACATAGTCAGAAATTCAGATTTTAAGTCAGAACTGCCCTCCCCAAGCCAAAGAATACATTAAAACCCCAAAACCTAAACCTCCACCCTCTTCCAAACATAGCCCCCACCTCCAATTCCCACAGCCTATGCCCAACAGATAACAAGGCCCCCTTTGCCATTCCCAGAAGCTAGCCCCCTTTCTGGTAATACCAACCCACAACATTCTTCAGCCAACATCCCACAAATCCCAAATGCTAACATTCCCATTACTAGTCTAGCCGGCTGCAACAAATCCCACCCCTCTATCTAGCTAACCTATACCACAACCCATAATCCCCATCCAAGTTTATAATTAAAAGCAATGATCTATACTAATAACAATAAAAACCTAAACTTAACACAATACAAATTTAAAACAGACATATGGACAGACAAACCTAACACACAAAATCACAAGGGTCTTTTCTTATCACAACTGGATAGAACATATATTTTTTGTATTCCTTCTTGACTTCTTGTTCGTTCATTGCTGGGATTTGTGTGGCTTCTCTTCTGTGTGGATTCTTTGATGTCTCACTTGGTGTGACTTCGAAGTAAAACATTTCTCACAATACTGGCATTTGTATGGCTTCTCTCCTGTGTGGACTCTCTGATGTATCGTTAGGAATGACTTCCGAGAAAAACATTTCACACAACGCTGGCATTTGTATGGCTTCTCCCCTGTGTGGACTCTCTGATGTTTCACTAGGTTTGACCTCTGAAGAAAACATTTCCCACAATGCTGGCATTTGTATGGCTTCTCTCCTGTGTGGACTCTCAGATGTATCACTAAGTGTGACTTCAAAGAGAAACATTTCCCACAATGC
>NW_024842947.1:0-1086 GCF_019175285.1 Sceloporus undulatus
TGGTATAGGACACCACACCAATTAGCATTTACAAATGACAAATTTCAATCCAAATGTTGGCATGGATGTGGCGTTAAAGGTATATATACATATGTGGTGGGAATGTCCATTTGTACAAAAATTTTGGACAGAGGTTAAGCAACAGATAAATACAAATATAGGGATAGAAATACAATTAAGTAAAGAAAATTGCTTGACTCTCAATTTGGGCGAATTAGGATTGAATAATAATAAAAAATACGTAACAAAACAATTTCTAAAAGCTGCTCATGCAGTGATTGCTTATAGATGGAGAAACAAATTAAATTGGAACACGACTTACTTATTTAAATATATAAAAGAATATATATTATTTGACTTCATTAGGGAAAGTAGATTAAAATATATTGGGGAAAGCAATAAAGAACCATGGGAAGACAAATGGGAAATTGTAATTACGAATGTGAAAGGTAAAATGGGATATGAAAAAGTTAATAATATAATGAATAATATTTTCCATATCTCCGAAACCGATTGTTAATTTGATTGGATTGTAAATTTCTCTATTCTGTTTTCTTATTTGGGTGGAGGGTGCAGGGAGAAAATTATAATATGAAACATGATTGTATAATAAGTATTATACATGGTGTAATAAAAAAATTTGGATTTTTTTTTTTAAAAGATAATACCAGGTGACATTTTAAGGGCATGTGACACCACTGGTCCTCAAACATCTGCCTTTGGGCAGAAATGGACTGTGACATTCTCCTATGTCCCTTGAAAATGATGTGAGTGAGGAGAGGTTCAGTGGGAGGGAAAAGGAGAGGTCTCAGGATTTTTTTTAGAAAAAATTAAAATTTCAAATTTAATTAAAAATATTTTAAAATATTAAAAATTTAATATTAAAATATTAAAAATTTTCTTTAAAAATATAAACTCTTACCAATTTTTCACTTTAACCACATGAAACTATGTACGTTTAATACATGAGATTGTGCATGAGGTTGTGCATAGAGTATTGTAATTTAAAGATATACTTTTAATTGTGTTAGTTGTTTTAGTCACAACTATTCCCTTGACATCCAGTGATATACAGAAATTATGATT
>NW_024842948.1:0-1086 GCF_019175285.1 Sceloporus undulatus
CTAAATTCACAATGGTCCCATCGCATTGCTGCAGGCAAGGACCATCAGCCTGAGGTCACAATGAGCCAGTCTCATTCAGGGAAGGCGCACCAGCCTGAAGTCACAATATGTCATGAATCCCTTTATTTATTAATTTGTAATGAAATACCATTACAAATATGCAACCTGTCCATCTCTGACTGATACAGTGACTAAGGATGGCGTCTCTCCTCTGAATGCCTGTCTTAATGTGGTAATGGACTGGATGAGGTGAAACAAACTCCAATTGAATCCAAGTACTTGGTGGTACTTGTAATAGGGACCCCTAATCTGGGAATGGAGTTATGTCAGCCAGTTCTGGATGGGGTCACACTTCCCCTGAAAGGCTCTATCTACAGTTTGGGAGTGCTCCTGGATTCATCACTTCATCTGTCGGCTCAGGTGGATGCAAAGGTCAGGAGCACTTGTTATCAGCTTCGGCTGATACGCCAACTGCGCCACTTCCTGGAGCAGGGAGACCTTGAAACAGTAGTACATGTGCTGGTCACCTCTCAGCTCAACTTCTGTAACACACTCTACATGGGGCTACCCTTGTGCCAAGTTCGGAGACTTCAATTGGTACAGAATATGGCAGTCAAGTTGGTTATGGGCACTTCTAGAACTGCCCACATTACACCAATTCTTAAATCCATCCACTGGCTGCCCATTAGTTGCTGGGCAAGATACAAGGTATTGCTTTTAACCTTTAAAGCCCTCTATGGCTTCGGTCCTGACTACTTGAGGGAGTGCCTCCTCCCATACAATCCACCCACAGACTCAGATCCTCTGGGAAGAACCTGCTACAACTCAAGAAGACCAGACTTTCAGTGGTGACCCAGAGGTCCTTCTCATCAGCTGCTTCCAGGCTCTGGAACGACCTCCGGATGAGATCTCTCTCTTATTTCCACCTTGGAAGCCTTTAAGAAGGCTATTAAGATGGATCTCTTCCAGCAGGCCTTTCCAGACTAGATTAGATATATTGACTTGCCTCCCTCTTCCCCTGACCCTTTCCCATGCCATAGTTAGTGTGATGGAAATTGTTATCTATCATTCCTGCCCTCCTCTCTC
>NW_024842949.1:0-1086 GCF_019175285.1 Sceloporus undulatus
AGTTTCATGTGGTTAAAGTAAGGTGTGATGTTTTTAAAGAAAATTGTAAAAGAATTTAATTTTAATTATTTAATTTAAAAAAAAAACCCAGGGGCCTCTCCTTTCTCACCACATTCATACAATCTCTTCAGCATTTTAAAGGGACGCAGGCAAACACCACACCTCATTTCTGCAAAAAAGAGATGTTTGGGGAGCAGTAGTGTCACCCCCCATACTTACGGTGTCACCTTGTGTGATCTGCACCCCATGTCTCACTAGTATCACATAACTTGAGCTAACAGAAGAAAGTGGGAACAAATCATCAAAAAATCATGACATGGTACATGTCAGTAGTCAGGACTACAAGTAATATTTGCCTTGCATATCAATAATGATGATGATGATGATGATGATGATGATGATGATGATGATGATGATGATGATGATAGGATTTATTTATATGCCACCTAATCACTGGGAATCTGGGCGGTTTACAACAGAGGGGATAATAGACGGTTCCCTGCCCTCAGGCTTACAATCTAAAAAATCTATTACAATCTATTGCATGGTCCAGAATTTAATCATCTGCTTCCAGTCATATATTACACAATTTAAATTTATTCATATAGGTCTTCAGGTGCTACATCTGATGAGGTTAATTAGTTTTCATATTTCAGGGAAAGACAATGGTAAACCATCTGAGTGTTCATTCCCTAAGCAAACGCCTGTGAAATTCATGGGCTCACCATAAATTGACAGGGAACTTGAAGGTGCATGCACCCACTACACACACACACATTCCCACACATGCACACACATTTACCCCACTGTTGTTTCCAAATAGACAGGCTGGTAATTTGTCTGTTTACATGAGAGACCTATGGAAACCGACTTAACCACATTATTCTGTAGCCTTAACTGATGTTTGAGTTTTTCCATAAACAAAGCCAAACTAGTTTTGGTCTCAAAAGTCAATAGAGCATCGCTGAAATGAAAGTTGTGCTATCACTATTAAAATGTGAATCGACTTTTTGGTTGATTCTAGTTCTACTATTTAAAAAAAATATTTAAAGCCTAGAATCACTTCTGATACTTTCTGATAGTTTG
>NW_024842950.1:0-1085 GCF_019175285.1 Sceloporus undulatus
TGTAGAAATTATCCAGCAGACTTAATTTTTTTTAAATTAAATATAAGTACAATATAAATATATATATATATAAATAAAAATATCAATATATGAATGAAAATGATATCAATATAATATCAATAATTATAATATGAATATAAATCTAATTAATAAATTATCTAAATTCCCACACTGCAGCAGATTTATAAATTTTTAAATTAAATATAAATAAAAATATAATAGAAAGAGAAATTAATATAAATATAAATAAATATTATATTAATATAAATAAATAAATATAAATATAGATTATAAATTATCTACATAATAAATTATCTAAATTAACTACATAATAAATTATCTAAATTAGGTTTATAAATATTTCAATATAAATATAAATAAAATATAAATATAAATAAATAAATACATTATAAATATAAATTATCTAAATAATAAATTATCTTAATTCCTAATCGAACATTTATAAAAATATAAATATAAATATAAATATAAACATAAAATAAATTATAAATTACAAATTATCTAAATTACAAATTATCTAAATTCCTAAAAATGCTGCAGAAATTATCCAACAGATTTATAAAATTGAATATTAATATAAATTTTATATAAATATTATAATATTAATATAATATAAATATTAATAGTAACATATTAATATTGATATATCCGGAAGTAAGGGATCTTGAGACTGTTGTGCATGCACTGGTAACCTCACGTCTAGACTTCTGTAATGCGCTCTACATGGGGCTACCCTCGTGCTTGGTCCAGAAACTGCAATTAGTACAGAATATGGCAGCCAGAGTAATTCTGGAACATCCAGGAGGGACCATATTACGTCGGTTCTAAACTCCCTCCACTGGCTGCCCCTTAGCTTCCGGACCCAGTACAAGGTGTTCGTTATCACCTTTAAAGCCCTAAATGGCTTGGGTCCAAACTATCTTCAGGACCGCCTTCTCCCCTACAATCCTCCCTGCGCACTCCACTCCTCTGGGAGAGGCCTACTTCAGCCACAAAAATCTAGGCTTTCGACTACCTCTCAGAGGGCATTTTCCATCGTCGCCCCAGAATGTGGAACGGCCTAC
>NW_024842951.1:0-1085 GCF_019175285.1 Sceloporus undulatus
GTCAAAATAACTCATTCTATGATCACTGAAAAGACAAGAAGAGCAATAAGTAATTTGTCTTCAATTTTGCCCTCAATAGATATCTTCCTTGGCTGTTTGCTGGTTTAACTAGATGTAGGGAAGGTAACAGCTGCTTACATAGTTGTTTTGAGACACTGCAACCACCACAATACTTCCTGAACAGAGCCATGATACTGGCTAAGTCAGAAACTACTTGAATGCGATTTCCGGGTTGGGAGCGGCAGCCCGACGGACGTGTTTTCAGGAGTCTCTGAAAACAGCCTCCACAGAGACATCTTCTCCTCCGTTTTTTCCAACACGGAGAGAGAAAAACTTTAGGCATGGCATTGCCTAAATGAAGAAGCTCTGCTAGTGCCAGCGCTGCCTGCTTCAACCTCTTCCTAACTGGAGGGACTGGAAGTGGGCAAAGGACAAAGAGCATCGCTGTCTCTGTGGGAAGCCTTAAGACACAAGAGTTGCCCCCAATTTTTAACTAAAGAAGAAGTGGAAGAACTTAAGAACATAGATATAAAAGCCTCCAGTGACTGAAGAGACAAGATATCTTCAGTTAAGACTTCACAACGAGGAGAGATAGAGCCAAAGAAATGGCATGGGCGTGAGTAACCTACTTTAAAAGAGACGGAATATCCACCTCCGTTAATTTCATTGCCAATTTGACATTTAATTAGGAGGTTGGGATAAGAGGAATGGACTGTTTGTCTAAATTTAAACAAATAAAATTTAGTGAATAAGAATAAGAGCTCTCAAAGACTGGGGGAAAAAAACTAAAGTTTGCTTGAAAGGAGTAACACAGCTGTGAGAGATTTGCATCCAAACAGCTGAGAGCAATCAACTGTATTGAAGGGGAGCAGAGATTGAAAGTACAGGTTAAAGCTGAGAAAGAGACTCAAAGAAGCAGGAGGACGGCTAGGAGGACTTGCACCTTTAGAGCTTTCTTCTTTCTTTGAGAGCCTGGAGGACATCTAGGAGAAACTCGGAGGACTTGCACCTTTAGGTGGGGTCTATTTGACTTTGCCTACTGCAAGAGGAATTGGTGAATCCCTTTCCCAAAGGAAAAAGAACTG
>NW_024842952.1:0-1085 GCF_019175285.1 Sceloporus undulatus
TTAAAAAGCAGTTGAAATCATCCTATTAAGAGACATGCAACCCATGTAATTGGACTCATGGAGAAGTGGTCAGATGGAACCAAGGAGAATGTGTTTCTTTGGTTGGTTTCCTTGGAAAGAACTGAGAATCTTGGCCAAGGTGGGAGTTGAGTCAGTTGAGGCTGAGAGAAGGAGGAGAGACCTCAGGACAAGAGCATTTCTCTGGGTTAGTTTGCCTGTTTCCTATTTTATGTTAGTGATTTGAGTACTGTCTTTCTTACAGGGGAACCTACTCCTGCTTTGTGAAGGCATCACAAGTTAGACTGGTTGATCTCACCTGAAAACATCCTTCTTATTCATTAATTCCTATAGTACGTTCTTTGGACTGTATGGTTGTGTTATTTATTATATTTCATCCCACCTTTCTCCCATCAGTGGGTCTCAAGGTGGCTTAGGATACAAAATAAAGAATGAACAAAGGCATTTCTTAAAAAAGAACGCATGCTACTAAAAAAAAGGATATTGCTATTCCTTCGTTTGGAAGTTCGTTCTCCAAGATCTGCAAGGGATAATCTACGAATGTTAACTGGGAGGGAAAGAGGACATTGGAGGACAATGGCTTGGAGTTTTATCACATAGACAGTAGTGAATGGAGACTTCCATGTTAGTGGGTTGGTGAATCTGCTCTGTCTTTCAGTCTGAGCTCTCTCTGGTGCTGACTCTATTTTGGAAATGGGCTCCAGCCCCATGGATGAAAACCTGGAGGAAATTCAATGCCCCAATAATATGGAAGTCACAGTCTGGCAAAGTTTACATGAACTGTGTGAAATGTGGTTTTTGTTTTGCTGTTGTCTGTCCTGAATTTTCCATCTCCACTAAATGACCCCAAGATCAAGCAAGAAGAGAGAAGGAGAAAACTGTGTCTCCTTCCACTTTCTCCATCCCATGCAGAAATGTATGAACCTCTTTCATGGCCATGTTTAGACACAGATCTGCTCCTTAAAAACACAAGGCTTGTAATCTTTCACAGAAGACATATTATTTGGGAGGCAGTTCAAGAAAAATCCTACCAGGAAGGTGCCCTCAATTTCTTTTCTAGGCATTTA
>NW_024842953.1:0-1085 GCF_019175285.1 Sceloporus undulatus
TCTTACACTTAATGGTGGCAGATATCTTTTTAAATTTTAGAAATGTGTTTGTGGCAATTCTGCATTAGATCCGTGGTTTGGGGTTGGCAGGATTAGTTGTACCCTTAGCCAGGATCAAGTGATGACTCAGGTGGCAAATGCTGGAGAACAGCAGCATCAGTCCATTGGATGTTTCTCCTGTGCACTACCCTGTCCATCCATGCACCCACCCACCATTCTCCTTTATTGGAGAAGACAACTGTATAGGCCACAAGCCTATCCTGCCCGAAATAAGGTAGTTCACTGATGCTGTCCTTGCCAGTATGAAAAGTAAAACTCAACTGCCTCTTCTTTTAGCATCTCTGCCTAAAACCAGGTGGAAAACATCTTTTATGTCTCAGGCAGAAAAATGTCCTATGTCAGACGTCTTTCCCAAATGGGCTAGCCTCTGACACAGCCCCTTTAAAGCTGCTGTTAGCTGGAGAGGAGAAAATATGCAGTACCTGTGCTCCTCCAGATGGGGTAGGAAGTTGTAGTGTTTATTGCTTTAGTCTCAGATGATATGAAATATTCAAATGATGTTTGTGTTGTCCCGGACTGTTGTTTTTAGCTGTCCTTAAGTTGACCGTGAGTCATGGATGAGAAACCTTCAAGACCCCGTGTCTACTGCATTTATTTATTTATTTATTTTTATTTCATCATGGTCATGTATTATGTTTCTCTTCTGATCGTAGAGCATCCCTTACCCTTCGCTTGAATTTCTCTTTGACTTTCCAGATCTTGTGGAAGAGGTATCCTCTTCTTCCTTTTTTGTTGTTGGATTCTATTTTTCTGCACTGTCCCACTGTGCCATCTGGTAGTGGCATCACTAGATAGGGTGTCACCCAGTGCAGAGGGTGTCATCTGGGAAGGGAACATGTTCACACCTCCTGCTGTCCCATCACTGTGCTTCCACCCCAGGGAGGCAGACCAGCAACAGAGTAGCCAGGAAGGATGAGTATTCACCCCTATTGCTCCTCTGTTGCCAGGCTTCTTCCCCCGGGAGAAAGCCCAGTGATGGAGCATCTGGGAAAGGTGAGCGTTCACCTCTCCTGTGCTGAAGGGGG
>NW_024842954.1:0-1085 GCF_019175285.1 Sceloporus undulatus
CTGGGACTCAGGGCAGCTTACAATATTAAAAAGAAGCATACAAAAAAGTGATATAATATAAAGGTGCTTAGAAACAGGCGTGTTTGTGCCAAAAAAAAACCCAATACCCCAACTGGGTCTGATCTGTTTGGAAATCTGCTGTAAAACCTAGACAGTAACAGTACTGCCAATATAAGGAATAACCAAGAAACCATAATTAACTACCATTATCAATAGGTTCAACTATATCTTCTCAGCTCTGTGATCAAAAGGTGACATTTCTGTCTAAATGAGAATATGAAGAGGAAAAAAAGATTAAGTGAAAGGAAATGTTTGAGTTTTCAAAAGGCAGACCCATGAATAGTGCAATGCAATATTTAATCTAGATGTTAAGAGATGCCAAATATTAACATTCCAAGTAGAATCATGTACACCTGTAGAATTATGTACACATGTAGAATCATGTACACATGTATTAAATGTACACATTAAAAGATAGGGGGAAATGCACACTTTTATGTCTCTGATTTGACTGTAAAAGGCTTGTTAAATGTTTAATTATTCTTCATTAAATTATTTTAAGCATACACTTTGATTGTATTTAGCACTGTCTTAGGGGCTGTATATACAGCCCCGAAGGGATGGTGTGGAATAGCTCCTCTTACAGCCAAATCGGGCAACCGCATGCTGCCGCTGCAATCTAGCTTTTGCAGAGCACAAAAAGTGGCTCCTTTTTACGCCCCACAAAGGACATGATAGCCACATTGCTGTGGCCTGGCAGTGCTCCTTTGTTGCTACATTATATGTATGCAGAGCGGAGGAGCACTGTGATGCCATGTGCCATACAGTGCAGCAGGCGGTATCACACTGCCCTGGAGCAGAGCTGAGGCGTGCGTCATGGAGACTCTACGCCCCAACACTGCCCCCAAGCCAGCCTAAACTTCTGGACTGCACAGCCTCTAAGTGAATTACAAATGCAGACAAATGGAATCCACCTAAAACAGAAGCATAATTTTTAAAAAATCAAGCAGACATAGTTCTTTGTGCTCACTCTTAAGGCTTCAACTCCTTCCCAACTTGCCTATCTATCTATCTATCTATCTATC
>NW_024842955.1:0-1085 GCF_019175285.1 Sceloporus undulatus
TGGCCATCCGGCCTCTGCTTAAAGACCTCCAAGGAAGGAGAATCCACGGCACTCCGAGGGAGTGTGTTCCACCGTCGAACAGCCCTTACTGTCAGGACGTTCTTCCTAATGTTGAGGTGGAATCTCTTTTCCTGTAGTTTGCATCTATTGTTCCGGGTCCTGGTCTCTGGAGCAGCAGAAAACAAGCTTGCTCCCTCCTCAATCTAACATCCTTTCAAATATTTAAACAGAGCTATCATATCACCTCTTAACCTTCTTTACTCCAGGCTAAACATCCTCAGCTCCCTAAGTCATTCCTCATAGGGCAAGGTTTCCAGATCTTTCACCATTTTAGTCGCCCTCCTTTGGACACACTCCAGTTTCTCAATGTCCTTTTTGAACTGTGGTGCCCAGAACTGGACACAATATTCCAGGTGGGGCCTGACTAGAGCAGAATACAATGGCACAATTACTTCTCTTGATCTAGACACTATACTTTTATTGATGCAGCCTAAAATTGCATTGGCCTTTTTAGCTGCGGCATCACACTGTTGACTCATGCTCAACTTATCGTCTTCTTGGACTCCTAGATCCCTTTCACATGTACTTTCATTCAGCAGTGTGTCTCCCATCCTATATCTGTGCATTTCATTTTTCCGCCCTAATTGCAGTACCTTACATTTCTCTGTGTTGAATTTCATTTTGTTAGCTTTGACCCAGCTTTCTAGTCTATTCAGATCATTTTGAATGTTGATCTTGTCCTCTGGAGTATTAGCTATTCCTCCTAATTTGGTGTCATCTGCAAATAAGTATGCTCCCAATTCTGCAAATAAGTATGCTCCCAATTCTGTCATCCAGGTCATTGATAAAGATGTTGAATAGAACTGGGCCCAGGACAGAGCCCTGTGGGACTCCACTGGTCACTTTTCTCCAGGATGAAAAGGAGCCATTGTTGAGCACCCTTTGGGTTCGGCCGGTCAACCAATTACAGATCCATTTAACAGTTCCTTTGTCTAGCCCACATTTTACAAGCTTGTTTGCAAGAATGTCATGGGGAACCTTGTCAAAGACCTTACTGAAATCAAGATATACTATATCCACAGCAT
>NW_024842956.1:0-1085 GCF_019175285.1 Sceloporus undulatus
GAGGCACCCACCTTCCCTTTCCTGCCACAGAAACCCAGAAGGATTCCTTCTTCTTCCTTAGCAGCTAACGGTCAAAGCCACCAGCCTTCTAGAACCCTATTCAGGCTCCAAGCCAATGCCAGCCTTTCCCAGAATTTCCAGAAACAAAAGAAGCTTTATTGATGAATCCAGGCAGAAACATCCATCAACACCTTTTTGCAAAGTCTGAAGTCCAAAGGAACTTGCTCCCTTCTTAACCCACTCAACCCCTCCCTAAGCCATCCCCCAATTCCCAAGCTAAAGCAACACAAGCGTAGGTTGCATAAATACCAAGGTTGTGTATACTTCCCCTTCCCTTCCCCCAGACAGACTCACCTTGAAGAGCGGTGTTCCCAAGCCAGCTTCACTCCTCCTTGATAACCATCTACAGCTGCAACCCCATCCCTCTCTCCAAACGCCCCCCTTATCTAAAAGGCACTCCATCTGTCCTTCTATCATTTTCCATTAGTGCTTTCTATAGGCTCTACACTGCCTACTATGAATTACAACTATAACTCTTATTTTAATAACCAAACCCTACTTTTTTAACCCTTTATGAATGAACTCTTATACACTAGTTCTGACACGCAATGGGCCAGTCTCAATCCTTCAGGTATACAGCACCAGTCTGAAGTGACAATTCTCCCATCTCAATCCTTCAGGTAAAGAGCACCACCCTGAAGTCACAATAGTACCATCTCAATTCTTCAGGCAAGGAACCTCAGGCTGAGATCACAATGGGCCAGTTTCAGTCCTTCAAGAAAGGAGCCTCTGTATCAGATCACAATGGTCCTGTCTCAATCCTTCAGGCAGAGAGTTTCAGACTGAGGTTGCAATGGGTCAGTCTCAATCCTTCAGATATGGAGCACCAGTCTGAAGTGAAAATTCTCCCGTCTCAATCCTTCAGGCAAAGAACATCAGCATAAAGTCACAATGTGCCAGTATCAATAATTCAGGAGCATGAGCCTGAGTTCAAATTGGGCCAGTCTGAATCCTTCAGGCAAAGAGCATCGGCCTGAGGTCGCAATGGGCCAGTATCAATCCTTCTGGAAAGAAGCATGATCCTT
>NW_024842957.1:0-1085 GCF_019175285.1 Sceloporus undulatus
AAAAATGCACAGAAAATGCACTTTGGAAAGTCACACTGTCTCGGCTACAGAAACACTAAGCGCATGCCTCAGAAGGTGACTGATATCACCATCATCATCATCAATCATCATCATCATCATCATCATCATCATCATCATCATCATCATCATCACTATCATTGTCAAAACAAGGCAGATTTGTTAGCATTAAAAGCACAAAAAATACACTTGGGGGAAAAATGCACTTAGGAAATGGCCACCCACCTCCATCTCCTCCTCCTCGGCGCCAGAAAAGGGTGCTTCCCCTGCCCCTGGCCCAGAGGCCTACCCTCGGTCCTCCTGCTCCTCCTCCTCCTCCCTGAGGCTGGCCAATGGCACACTGGGGCTGGAAACAGCCCCGCCCCCAGTGTTCTGCCATTGGCATGCCAGCCAAAGGGGACAAGCTCCTTTTTTTCTAGCCCCGCATACGGGTGCACAAGTGGGGCAAGCACACGCTGCTGCTGGCCGCAGTCCAGCCAAGTACCGCGGGTGGCGCAGGCAAAGGAGGAGGTGGAGGTGGTCGGCGCAGCCGAGGAGGATGAGGAAGAGGTGGAAGTGGGTGGTGCAGCTGAGGAGGAGGAGGATGTGGGTGGCCGTCCGGCCGCATTAGCAGCCGCAGCAATAACCACATGAGCAGGCCCGGCCCAGAGCCGTGCCCAAACTCGGGATTTGGCAGTAACCGGGAGGGATGGGACCGGCCCGGTACCACCAAAAATGGGACTGTCCCATGTGCAGGCGGGATATGGCATCCCTATACCTATCCCTTATTATTTGCTCCTAGCATTTGAAGTCATGTGTGTGGACCATGTGTACTCTGTTTACACAGCTTCAGCCTACTCAGTTGATCTGGATTGTGAACTTGTTTTTTACAATATAAATAAATACCCTTTTTTCCAAAATAATCCTGCTTTGCACTAAGAAACATGAAAAGTGAAATCTAAATATAGTATCTCACTTGGCTCTCTCCCTGCAAATAGCCTAAAAGTTGAAACAGGGTCACATCCATGACCCTTTCTAAAGAAGCCAAAAGGAAATGAATAGGACACTGCCTCAAGATGCTTACAACC
>NW_024842958.1:0-1085 GCF_019175285.1 Sceloporus undulatus
CACAGTGTTGTCCACAATGAAGTCATGTTATCAAATGAGTTGATGTTACATGTTGCAATCCTACAAATGCTCTGCTATAAGCAGTATATGTCATGACCTCAGATACACTTGATTTAGGAACACATTTAGCATTCTAGAACAGCTATGTTGGATCAGACTACAGGCTTTTCAGTCCAGCATTCTGTTTCCATAGTGGCTGTCCACATACCTATGGGAAGGCAACAAATAGATCATTAGATAGATCCTGTTACGTTCCTTAGCACTATGCTGCTGATACTAGATGTATTATATAGCCAGCCATCATGACCAGTAGCCACTGACAGCTTTATCTTCCATGAAGAGTTTGTCAGTGCTAAGATCAGGATAGTCTTGTTATAATATCACCCCAAACTTTTGCACCCAGAATGAAGGGAGCACTTTTAAAAAAAATCATTAATAGAATCATAGAACCATTAGGTAAAGGTTTCATGAGCCATCAGGTACAGCCACCCATTCACTGCAGGAACTCCATTTGGAACATCCTCAACAGGTAGCTGTCCAGCCTCTGTTTGAAGATGTCCACAGCGACCCCACTACCTCTCTGGGCAATTTAGTTCCATTGTTGAACTGCTCTTACTGTCAAGAGGTTCCTTTTAATGTTCAATTCGAATTTATCTTTCTGTAACTTGAAACCATTAGATCTACCCTCTGGGGCAGCAGAAAACAAACCTATGCCCTCCTCTCTGTAAACATCTTCACTACGCAGAACATGTTCAGCTCCTTCAACCTATCCTCCTAAGTTTACTTTCTCTATATCTTTTATCATCCTTGTTGCCTTTCTCAGAACTCATTCCAACTTGTCTATATTCTTAGCACCTGAGGTCTCACATTTGCAGCTTGAAAATATGATGGAAGCCCTAGCCCAGGACAACTTTCTTTGTCTTGGATTTTTTTTAATGGTGCTTTATCCCAAAGTACTTCATAGCATTGTCTGACGTCACTACTTGATAAGCATCAGAGCATTTGTGTTGTAACTGAAGATATGTCACATACCGTATATTCCGGCATATAAGACGACTGGGCGTATAAGACGACCCCCAACTTTA
>NW_024842959.1:0-1085 GCF_019175285.1 Sceloporus undulatus
AGTGTGTGTACATGCCTTCAAGTAATCTCTCAACTCACTTATGGTGATTGTATGAAATTCATAGGGATTTCTTAGGCAAGAAATATACAGATGTCATTTTGCCAGTTCATTCCTCTGAAGTATTGTCTACAGCACTGGGTATTTATAGGCAGTCACCTACCCAAGTACAAACCGGGGCTAAGAAGAAAAAAAATTAGTGGCTGGAAAATAAAATTGAAAAGAATTCATCATAAAGGCAGCAGTAGAAAGAGGAGTAAAGACAGACAAGAAAAATTAAAGAACATTTGAATCTATTTGGAGACATAACAGGGCTTCAAATTAATTGGAATAAATCAGAAATGATGTTATTAAATTATACCAAAAAAAGAAGAATTAGAGTTTATGAAACAAAAAGAGTTGGGGATAAGAATAAAAAGTAACAAAATATTTAGGAATTAATATGACGAAAGATTTAAAAGGGAAGGGAAAATTTTTTATAGTACTACGGAAAGAAGTTGAAAAAAATTAGTAGAATATAAGAAAATTCAATTATCATGGTTTGGAAGAATAGCATTAGTCAAAATGAAAATTTTACCAAAACTAATTTTTTTATTCAGAATGATACCACTAAAAATATCAGAGATAGAATTAAGTAAATGGCAACAGTTACTAAATGTATATTGTAATGGAGGAAAAAGAAGTAGATTAAATAAACAATTCTGGTCCGAGTCTCAGAAAAAAGGAGGGTTAGGCCTCCCTAATATAAAAGGATATTATGAAGCCAACCACTTAAGATACGTAATAGAAGGTATGTTAGAGGTACCAGATTTGGATTGGTTAGAAATGGGGGAAAACAGATAGATATGAAAATAGAGAAAATTTTCTTTAAAGAAATTAGTAGGAAAGAAATTAAAGAAATTGAAAACCCATTTATGAAAAATATATTAGAAATATGGAATAAATATAAAAAAGGATTAATGAGTGAAAACTCAATGATAAGACCAATAATAATGGAAAAATCTTTCCCAAAAAATTTAAAAGATTTATTAGATAAAGAACTAAAGGAAAGGAAAACAGATAAAATAGAAAATTGGATGGAATTAAAA
>NW_024842960.1:0-1085 GCF_019175285.1 Sceloporus undulatus
TTGGATCAGGGCCCTTCTTGGGGTCTCTCCCAACTCTGGGGTTCTCTAAGAGTTCCTGCATGGCAGAATAAAGGGCTTGGATTGGATCAGGGCCCTTCTTGGGGTCTCTCCGAACTCTGGGGTTCTCTGGGAGTTCCTGCATGTCAGAATAAAAGGCTAGGATTGGATCAGGGCCCTTCTTGGCGTCCCTGCCAATTCTGGGGTTCTCTAGGAGTTGCTGCATGGCAGAATAAACGACGAGGATCGGATCAGGGCCCTTTTTGGGGACTCTCCCAACTCTGGGGTTCTCTAGGAATTCCTGCATGTCAGAATAAAGGGCTAGGACTGGATTAGAGCCGTTCTTGGGGTCTATCCCAACTCTGGGGTTCTCTAAGAGTTCCTTCATGGCAGAAGAAAGGACTTGGATTGGATCAGTGCCCTTCTTGGGGTCTCTTCCAACTCTGGGGTTCTCGATCAGGGCCCTTCTTGGGGTCCCTCCCAACTCTGGGGTTCTCTAGGAATTCCTGCATGGCAGAATAAAGGGCTTGGATTGGATCAGGGCCCTTCTTGGGGTCTCTCCCAAATCTGGGGTTCTCTAAGAGTTCCTGCATGGCAGAATAAAGGGCTTGGATTGGATCAGGGCCCTTCTTGGGGTCTCTCCCAACTTTGGGGTTCTTTCGGACTTCCCTCATTGCAGAATAAAGAGCTTGGAATGGATCAGGTCCCTTCTTAGGGTCTCTCCCTATTCTGGGGTTCTCTAGGAGTTCCTGCATGTCAAAATAAAAGGCTAGGATTGGATCAGGGCCCTTCTTGGCGTCCCTTCCAACTCTGGGGTTCTCTAGGAATTCCTGCATGGCAGAATAATCGGCTAGGATTGGATCAGGGCCCTTCTTGGGGTCCCTGCCAATTCTGGGGTTCTCTAGGAGTTGCTGCATGGCAGAATAAACGGCTAGGATCGGATCAGGGCCCTTTTTGGGGTCTCTCCCAACTCTGGGGTTCTCTAGGAACTCCTGCATGTCAGAATAAAAGGCTAGTATTGCATCAGGGCCCTTCTTGGGACTCTCCCAACTCTGGGGTTCTTTAAGAGTTCCTTCATGGCAGAATAA
>NW_024842961.1:0-1085 GCF_019175285.1 Sceloporus undulatus
CGCCGAATTATATGATCATTGAATTATTTATTCAATGGTAATTTATTATACCATAAATATCTGTGCCACCCATATCACAAGTTGAATCCTCCCAAAGCAAGTAATTTTTCGTCTTTCAAATATATCCATTCTTTTGGCCAGTCAATGTAGCACAAATAATAATACATTTTTAAGTCCGGAATACCTAGTCCTACATTTTCTGTTACATCTTTCATCGTTTTCCAGTGGATCCACGGCTTTTTCCCTGACCATATAAATTTAGAAATGTCTTTCTCCCACTGTATAAAAGGTAAGCCATTAATAATAACAGGTAGGTTTTGAAACAGAGACAGAAATTTGGGGAGAACATTCATTTTGACAGATGCTACTCTCTCCATAAATGACAAATTTAGGCTGGGCCATCTCTCCATTTCTCTTTTGATTTCTTTCCATACTGGTAAATAATTGTTGTCATATAAGTCAGAATTCTTTTTTGTTATCATTATTCCCAAGTATCTAAAAAATTTTCTGTATATGAAAACCCAAACGATCTTGTAATTCTTCCAATACTACTTGGTTTGTTTTTAGAATTTTATATAAATACTTTCAATATTATTCATACAGAATGTGTTACCTTTTAGATTTTGTTAATATCTAACTTTTCTTTCTTCTTCTCACAGATGTATATATTCAAAAGTTTAGATGTCCATAAGGGAGCTGTCCTCTTTTAGCAACAGCTAACTTTGTCTTTAAATTGAATCAGCATAAAGTTTAGGTAAAATATACCCCCACTCAGTTTTCAGACTGCATTTTCATCCAAGATGTAAGTCTGCCATCTGTTGATATTTTAAGCATACATATTCATCATTGTAATTTAATTTATTAATTTTAACCTGAAATGGGGAAAGCTTCTTTAAAACGCCTGATGTAAAAAGCACTTTAGAAATCTGCATTTTAAAGAATTGTTCTGACTGAACTTTCTTGTTCTTCATCTTTCCTTACCTCTTGATGGAGAGGCAGGAAATACAGATCTACAGAAGCATTGTAATACAGCAGCAGCCCTGGTGGCGCAGTGGTTAAATGCCTGTACTGCAGCCATTCACTCG
>NW_024842962.1:0-1085 GCF_019175285.1 Sceloporus undulatus
GGGGGGGGGGGGGGGTTTGGCCAGAAAGAGAAGTGCATTTCAGCCTTCTGTCTAGGAATAATGCCAAAATGTCCTCCATTTTGAGCATGCCTAAGAAACATGCATTTATATTAACATTTAAAAAAAACGATCAATTTTTTCATGTGTCCTCCATTTTTAAAAACGTGTCCTACATTTGAAAATGTGGCCCTACATTTGTCCTACATTTATCCCAGTTTGGAGGTCCTGCCTTATGGCAACCCTACCTTAGGGTCCCCATAAGCTGGAAATAACTTGAAGGCACACAACCACAAATATTGCATTGCAATCCTAACATAACAAGGATTCTTGCAATATAATAAGAATGAACACCTCCTGTGATGTAACTATAATCCTAGTTACTTTTATAAGGGCATTTCTTGTATGGCCTCCTGTGTGGTTTTGTACTACTGGCCAGCAGCTTGTTGCATTATGATTTTCAAAAAAGGAAGCTAAAAGTAATTATTTTTGTTCCTTTTGAACCATATGAGAAACTTGCTTTATAACAACATAGCTACACTGTAATTTCCCCATGAAAAGGTTGCCCGGAACAGCATGATTGAAAAAGCAAAATGTAAAACATGATTTGGACTAACTCCAACCACAAGTCAAGGGACGTTTCCATGCAAGGCTGGCAGTGAACCCAACTATATGGGTAACTAGTTGCTTTCCAGGTCTTTGAGCTGCAACTAATTACTTTGGGGAAGTTAAGGTTCCAGGCTGGGAGAATATGCATACATGTTGTTAGAAAAACCACAGAGGAGGGGAGAAAAGAAAATGAACGATATAAGTTAGTGAAAGAAAATCACCATTGGGTGAGAGACGTATGTGACCTCTGATAAGACCTCTTCTTTGTACCTGTGCCAGATCCCACTATGTCCCGACCCGGCGATTCGGACATGGCGTCAGCCAGCCGTTCCCGAAGGCCCTCGTCGGTTTGTTCCATGGAAGACAAGTGACGGAGGCCAAAGCTTTCGGGCCAACTCCCGCAGACTTCTAGGAGGGTCACGCTCCGGTCGAAGGCACCTTCAAGAGAGAAAAGCATAGAAACCGTTGAAGGGAGGGCT
>NW_024842963.1:0-1085 GCF_019175285.1 Sceloporus undulatus
ACTTCATGGGCAAGGTTAGATATGTTTATGATTTCATCTAATCTCAGTTCCAGAGTTAAGGAGGTAAACATGTCATCTAATTTTACCTCAGACCATAAATCCATAAATATGGAATTATCTTTGGGGGGGTGTAAATATAATTGGAGATTAAACAGTAACTTGATTCAGGATGAGAGAATTGTTAAAGAGGCAAAACGTGAGCTTGATTATTATTTTCGAGAAAATGTAGACGGCGAAACAGCAATAGATATCGTTTGGGACGCTTCGAAAGCGGTGTTAAGAGGTTTCTTTATTAAGAAAGGTGCGGAATATAAAAAAACTAGAGACAAGGAATTGTCTGACCTTCAAATGCAATTGCAAACTAAGGAGAAGGAATTGATGAGGGATAAAGGTAACAAATGCATTATGGATGAATTGAAAATAATACGCAAACAGATCTCTATATTATTAACAGAACAAGTTAACAGAAAAATTAGATTTGATAAGCAAAAATTTTTCTACTCAGCAAACAAACCTGGAAAATTCTTAGCGTATAAACTGAGAAAGGAACAACGAAGAAGACAAATATTAAAGATAAGATATAAGGATACTATTTGTACCAAACAAAAAGAGATAGAAAAAGCATTTATTAATTACTATTCTAATTTATTTAGGGAAGATAAGATCCCAGAGGAATTAATCAAAAAGTATTTGAATGGCAAAAACATTCGTAAAATCCCCCCGGAGCATTTGGAAATGCTTAACAGGGAAATCTCGGTACAGGAGATCCAAACAGCAATTATGGCTTCTAAATCTGGAAAAGCTGCGGGCCCAGATGGCTTCCCAGCTGAATATTATAAAACCTTCTTGGATAGTGTGGCAAAGCCATTAAAAATGGTAATGAATAATATGTTAAAAGGTAATATCCCGAAATCATGGTTGGAATCAAATATAACTTTGATTCCTAAGAGTGATGAGGATATTTTAGAACCTAAGTGCTTTCGTCCTATTGCGCTACTGAACGTAGACTATAAAATCTTCACGGCTGTCTTGGCCAATAGGCTTAAATCGGTTCTAAGAGATTATATTAACCCAGACCAAGTAGG
>NW_024842964.1:0-1085 GCF_019175285.1 Sceloporus undulatus
GTATTCCTGCAAGGGAGAAACATTCGATGTATCCCAGCATAGAATGATTCTATGTATCCGAGCATGGGAGAAGTATTCTATGTATTCCTACATGGCAGAAGCTTTCTATTTATATATTCATGTCAGAAATATCTATTCCAACGTGTGAGAAGCATTCTATGTATTCCTGCAATGCAGAAGCATTCTATGTATACCTGAATGGGAGAATCATTCTATGTATTCCTACATGACAGAAGCAATCTATGTATTACGACATGGGAGAATCATTCTATGTATTACTACATGGCAGAATCATTCTATGTATTCCTGCATGGGATACTTAATCAATATATTCCTACATAGGAGAAGCATTCTATGTATTCCTAAATGGCAGAATTATTCGATGTATCCTTGGATTGGAGAAGAATACTGTGTATTGCTGCATGGGGGAAACATTCTATATATATCTGAATGGGAGTATACTATGTATTCCTGCAAGGGACAAAAATTTGATGTATCCCAGCATAGGAGAATGATTCTATGTATCCCAGCATGGGAGAATCATTCTATGTATTCCTACATGGCAGAAGCATTCTGTTTATTCCTACACGGCAGAATCATTCTATGTATTACTGCATGGAAGACTTAATCCATATATTCCTTCACAGGAGAAGCATTCTATGTATTCCTAAATGGCAGAAGTATTTGATGTTTCCTTGCATTGGAGAAGAATTCTGTGTATGTATTGCTACATGGGAGAAGCAATCTATGTATTACTTTATGGGAGAAGCATTCTATGTATTACTGCATGGCAGAATCATTCTTTCTATTCCTACACGGCAGAATCGTTCTATGTATTACTGCATGGGAGAATCATTCTATGTATTCCTGCAAGGGTGAAACATTCGATGTATCCCAGCATAGAATGATTCTATGTATCCGAGCATGGGAGAATCATTCTATGTATTCCTACATGCAGAAGCTTTCTATTTATACGTCCATGGCAGAATCATTCTATGTATTCTTGCATGGTAGACTTAATCAATATATTCATACATAGGAAAAGCATTCTATGTATTCCTACATTGCACAAACATTCTATGTAT
>NW_024842965.1:0-603 GCF_019175285.1 Sceloporus undulatus
AGAGTTGGAACAGACCACAAGGGCCATCCAGCTCAACCCACTTCTGCCATGCAGGAATACACATTCCAAGCACCCTCCAGCCTCTGTTTAAAGACCTCCAAAGAAGTGGACTACACCAAACTCTAAGGGAGTATATTCCACTATCAAAATAAAAAAGATATATAATTAAAACTATTTATATACCACCTTTCCTGTAGATCAAAGCGGTTCACAACATAGTAAGCATGTGACTGGCACTGAAGAACAGCCAGTTGGGGCTGATATTTATACTGATATTGTTGCTTGGGGACAGAAACATAGCATTCAAAATTGCTTTAGGATGTTTTAATTGTCACACCGGCTCTTAGTTCCTTCTTAGCTCTGAATTCTGATCCCATTCACAAGCCAATGTATAGCACAGTCTGAAGGCGACACTCCCAGAACTCAACAATAACATAGCAGAGTACAGAAGCAAATCTCCAGATATAGGCACTGCAGATGCACTAAACACTTTCGACACTTAAAAATAATTCACAGTCCTTGGTGGTTCTTTATCTTGAGTTGCAATATAAAACAAATACAGTGCTACCTCGGGTTACGAAATTAATTCGTTCCGCCGCCCCC
>NW_024842965.1:703-1085 GCF_019175285.1 Sceloporus undulatus
ACAGTCCTTGGTGGTTCTTTATCTTGAGTTGCAATATAAAACAAATACAGTGCTACCTCGGGTTACGAAATTAATTCGTTCCGCCGCCCCGTTCGTAACCCGATGCATTTCGCAACCCGAAAAGGCTTTCCGTTAGCGCTGGAAAGCCGCGCGTTTAAATTTCGCGCCGAAAAAAATTTCGTAACCCCAAAAAACCTTCGTATCCCGGAACAGTTTTTTCCAATCTAACTTTTTCGTACCCCGGAAATTTCGTAACGCGATCATTTCGTATCCCGGGGCACCACTGTATTTACTATCTCTCCTCTCTAGCTTCCATCCACCTCACAATCTCTTGTACACACAACTCCAACCCACATCAATCCACATGTGAGCTGTATCCTGT
>NW_024842967.1:0-1085 GCF_019175285.1 Sceloporus undulatus
TTTTAATGTTTGTTTTGTTTTGTGTTTTGGTATTGAAACCAATGTTTTATGTATGTTTGTTTATATGCTTGCAATGTTTGTAATGTGATGTCTGTTATTAATAAAATTTAAAAACATAAAAATAAAAATATGGCATAACATTTTGCCCCTCAATATCTCACAGTATCCCTTTGGAGAAGTGGAGGCCATTTTGCCACTGTTGGGCCCTCTCTGATCCATTGCAGGGCCAAGGGAGGCCTTTTCCACACAAAGCCTCTCCAGAGCCTCAAAAGGATGGAAGAGGGGCCACAAAAGCCAGGAAACTTGCTCAGGAAAGGGCTGAGGACCATTTAGGGGCAAAAAGCATTAATCTCCATGGCTCCTTCCCACAAAATTCCAGAACTGGCAATTTAGGATTGGATATTTAGAATCCTTACAAAGTGGAGAACAATAGTGCCTCTCTAAAACTAGAAATTCCAAGATTCCACAGGAAGTTGTTATGAGATTTAAATTACATGTGAAAAGGAACTAGGAATCGTAGTACAGCACAAGTTGAACATGTGTCAACAGTGTGATGCAGCAGCTAAAAAGGCCAATGTGATCCTAGGCTGTATCAATAGGAGTATAGTGTCAAGTTCAAGGGAAGTAATAGTGCCACTCTATTCTGTTTTGGTCAGGGCTCACTTGCAATAATCCTGTGTCCAGTTCTGGGCAACACAATTCAAACAGATGTTCAGAAGTTGAAGCATGTCCAGAGTAAGGAAACCAAAATGGTGAATGGTCTGGAAACCATGCTCTCTGAGGAATGACTTAGGGAGCTTGGTATGTTTAGCTTTGAATAGAGAAGGTTAAGAGTGGATATGACAGCCCTGTTCACATATTTGAAGAGACGGCATATTCAAGATGGAGCAGGCTTGCTTTCTGCTACTCCAGAGAAAAAGACATGGAACAATGGATGCAAGCCACAGGGACAAGAGATTCCACTTAAACTTTAGGAGGAACTTCCTGAAAGTAAGAGCTCTTCAACAGTGGAATATACTCCCTCAAGAGTTTGGTGGAGTCTCTTTCTTTGGAGGTCTTTAAACAGAGGCTGGATAGCCATATCT
>NW_024842968.1:0-1085 GCF_019175285.1 Sceloporus undulatus
CTCTATATCATCCTTTAGGGGCCCTTCCCCTGCTTTAACATCTCGGCCCTTTACTGGCACTGGGGCATTTGGCTCATCCTCCCCTTTTCCCAGACTCTGGTTTATGTTAGTGCTTTGGGAGGTTGCCCTTAGTGTCAAAGCTTGCATTGCAAAGGAGCCAGCAGTTTTGGCAGATGTCTGCATTGATGTCTGGTTATCTCTCCAGCGCAAATTAAAGCTTTGAGAGATGAATGCAGCCGTGTCCGTCACCTCCCCAGCCCCATCCGGCGAGGCTGGCCTGCTCCACGGTTGTCTCCGCCAGCTCAAGGCTTGCCACCACAGTGGAAACCGCATTGAGCCCCCTGGGGGGTCTGGACTTGGTGGTGGGGTGGGGGGCATCTGGCTAGGCTGAACTGTCTCATCTCGGATTTCCCCCACCCTTGCTTGTTTTAGCTTGAACAGGCACTGTCCTTTGTCAGGTGGCAATCTCTGTTCAGGCCCTGAAGGCCATGATAGCTGGGTAGGCTGTTGCTCTTGGGTTTCTGGACCATGTCCCCGCCTTTGCTCCTTGTGGCCCAAAGCCACAGGTTCTGGAACCTGGCCAAGCACCCCACCTTGGGAGCCGTGCACTGAGCCTTTGGTTTGCCTTGGGACTCCATTCCCCCACCCTAGGGCACGTGGCAACACAGGGGCCATCCACTGAGTCCCAAAAAAGGGTTTGGCATTGCTCACCATTGTTGGGGGGCCGTTCCCGGACGCCGGTCTCACCTCTGGCTGAATCTTCCGTCCTCCGTTGCTCGTTTTGGAGCCGTCTAACTGCCCGCTGCTGGTAGTTGCTTGGCTGTTGGAATCGTCCTGCTCCAGCTGTCTGTCCGTCTGTCCTCTTGCTTTCCCTCCTCGGGCTGGAGCTGCAGTTATTATTGTTGTAGCACCATTCTCTCTCTCCGGAGCTGCAGCATCTAAACCCATGGTTCCCTGGATTGGGCTTGACTGAAGCTGCTGAGGGTTTGGAGTTGCCCTCCCCATCTTTTTGGTGATCTTCCTGGTTGACACCAGAGTAGCTGGGCCTTTACTCCCTTTGCTCTGGGGCTGTAGCTTTAACTCTT
>NW_024842969.1:0-177 GCF_019175285.1 Sceloporus undulatus
CAAGTTCTGCCCACTAGCAACAATTTCAGTATAAATATACCAACTGGTTGTTCTTTAGCGTCAGTCCAGTTGCAGACAGACACTCTGTTGGTTTACATTGCTAAACACCTCAGTACACTTGCCAGCTATGCTTGCCATGGGAGTTACTGATTTCTCTCACCATTCTGGACTGTCAGC
>NW_024842969.1:277-679 GCF_019175285.1 Sceloporus undulatus
CCAGTTGCAGACAGACACTCTGTTGGTTTACATTGCTAAACACCTCAGTACACTTGCCAGCTACATTTGCCATGGGAGTTACTGATTTCTCTCTCCATTCTGGACTGTCAGCACTTGGAATCAAGTTCTGTCTAGGTTATGTATTAACATTAGCAAAGCCTAACATCACCAGTCCCACCTTTGTTACCTAGTTCTTGTTTTTGTGCGTGAACACCTATATGTGTGTGCCTGAGTGTACAGTGCACCTGCGTCATACGCGGGCATGCCTTACACGGATTTCAGGATACACTAAAAGTCACACTGGAAAAAGGGCTGGCATGCCTCATAAGGGTTAATGGCGCCTCATTCATTTAAATAGGGCTCGGGAATATACGGAATTCATCTAATGCCGGGGGGGGGGGG
>NW_024842969.1:779-1085 GCF_019175285.1 Sceloporus undulatus
GGGGGGGGGGGGGTCCGGAACTACTGAGGTCACTGTTGCCCCAATCTCTCCTTTGAACTAAGTATGAAATTCCCCTAAAAGCATAGCACTTGGGGGTGTCCTCCCAGACTCCAGCAATCAGGTAATAAAGGGCCTCTGGAATCAACCATGGAACTAAGCAAGCTCAGATTGAAAAGAAACATTAGAGAAAAAGGGATTTTTGTGTTGCCCTTTCATCTCTTCATGGGCCAATAGTGTGATGCAGCAGCTACAAAGGCCCATGTGATTCTAGGCTGCATCAATGCAAGAATAGTTTCTAGATCAAGG
>NW_024842970.1:0-544 GCF_019175285.1 Sceloporus undulatus
TTTTCTATAAATAGCTTCATGTGGTGATAACCACACTGGGAATTTATAAGTGTTTTTCTTTTGTATTTGTTCCAGATTCTCAGTAAATTTCTTCTTACACAATGATTATTTATTATTTGATTAGCTTTTTACTTATCCTATGCTAAATAGGCATGAAAACCAAAACTTAAACCTTCTCCTTCTAATTCTATTAATCTCCTCTCTCCTAAATTCATCCAGTCTTTTATCCATACCAAACTACATGCCTCCGCATATTAACTGTAAATTTGGTAGAGTTAAACTGCCTCTTTCTCTGGCATCTTGAAGTAGTTTAAATCTGATCCTTGGCCTTTTGTTTTGCCATACAAAACATGAAATATCCTTTCCTCAAGTTTTGAATGGTTTAGGGGTGTAGGGGTACAGTCAGAAAAGCTAAAGCGCAGAATGAACTCAGACTTGCTAGAGAGGTTAAGAACAACAAAAAGGGCTTTTTAAGATTATGTCCACAGCAAAATCTTTAAAAAGTGAAACTTGAAGAAATAGATGTGTGTATACAGAACATTCT
>NW_024842970.1:644-1085 GCF_019175285.1 Sceloporus undulatus
TTAGGCGTAAGGTAGGCTCTGCCATAGAAATAAGGGTTCCGTGAGTCAAAACGGTTTGCAACTCCTGATCTATGCCATTATATTTTTAACTTCTATGTATGGTTGTGAAAGCTGGACAGTGAAAAATGTTGATAGGAAGAAAATCAACACATTTGAAATGTGTTGGAAAAGAGTTCTACGGATACTATATGAGTCCTTGAGCAAATCAAGCCTGAACTCTCCCTAGAAGCCAAGATGACAAAACTGAGGTTGTCATGCTTTGGACATATCATGAGAAGACATGTCTCCCTAGAAAAGACTATAACGCTTGGCAAGCTAGAAGGCAGTAGGAGAAGAGGAAGATCACATTACAGATGATGGATTTTTAATCGAGAAAGCTATAGCCATGAGTCTGCAGGTGACTTGGAGGTCTCTCATTCATAGTGTAGCCATAAGTCAAAA
>NW_024842971.1:0-1085 GCF_019175285.1 Sceloporus undulatus
CGAATGCGCCGCCTTACGAAATTGCCGGGTTACGAAAAAAATCCATTGAAAAAAACTGTTCCGGGTTACGAAGGTTATTTCGGGTTACGAAAAATTTTTTGGTGCTTTTCGGCGCTTTTTCGCACGAAATCGCGGTTTTTCCCCATTAGCGCCTATGGCTTTTCAGCTTGCGAAAGCCTTTCGGGTTACGAAAGCGGCAGCGGAACGAATTAATTTCGTAACCCGGGGTACCACTGTATTTCCTTTCTGATGTCCACATAATAAAAATGTGTACCTATTTCATGTCTGTGTTATCTATCTCCAGGCCTGGTCCAGATACTGTTTCCTCATATTGAGAAGTGATGGGTGAGGCATCCAGTTAAAATACTGGAAAAGCGGGAAGGAGAAAAGCATTCTCTCATTCTTGCAAGGCTCTTGCCCTTCATGTCGGGCAGCAAGGCAGTTGGTTTGACCCCGTAAAGTCGGAATGGAGACGATTGCCGCAGGGCTGGGAACGAGGCCGAATGATCATATGTTTTCTCTAGGAACATCTAGGTCCTCCAGTGCAACTCTATGGTCAACTTCAACTAAAAGTTGCACTGAAAGTCCTAGCAATTCCTAGAGGGATTACTCGACTAGGCCTTTGTAGCTACTCCAACGCAGTTCTGTGGTGAGTGTCTGTAAGACCTTGACCACAGAGTTGCGCTGGAGGACCTAGAGATTCCTAGAGAGATGTCCCCTCAGGTAAAATATGGTGTTTTTGTTATTTGGGTTTCCCCCCATATTCATGGGGGTCTTGTACCCCTGACCCTAGAGAATGTGGAGGGATAATACCCACACATACAGTATATATATATATATATATATATATATATATAGTTAGTCATTTGTGAAGCTCAAAGCTGGGTAGGCTGCAGTGTGCCAGTGGAGCCACAGGGGGCGAGGGAGAGCAAGAGATGAGGCGGATAGGAAGGAACTCTCCTTTCTGCCACCAGAGGGCGCTCCAAAGGGTGCTCAATAGAAGGATTTCGTGGGATAGGGAGGTATGCCCAAGTGCAACCACAGGAGGGCGCCCGAGAGCCCGGGAATGGGCCTCTTGGAGCCTG
>NW_024842972.1:0-1085 GCF_019175285.1 Sceloporus undulatus
ACATTTGTCCCGGTTTGGAGGTCCTGACTTATGGCAACCCTAGCTGCAACAAGGGCATTCAGAGAAGATGCAATAGTGATGGCAGATAAGGGGCATGTGGGGCTGTGTGGTGTTTTGGCTGTCACTGCAGAGTTTTCAAGAAACTATGCATCAAACAGCTGGACTTTTAGCCCTGTGCTAAGGCCCCTTTGGACCAGTCCCAGCCTGGGACTATTGACCTGCACTGTCCTGTGATGCAAGGCCAGGGGCATGCATACAGGTCCCTAGTCTCTGGAGCAGCAGAAAATAAGTTGCTCCACCCTCAGTATGGCATCCCTCCAACTATTTACCTTCTCTTCTCCAGAGCAAACACATCCAGCTCTCTAAGATGTTTCTCATAGGGTGTAGTTTATAGACCTTTCACCATTTTGGTCACCCTCCACTACTTCAAAGTAAAACTCATTTTGCTAAAGAAAGATATTTTGCAAAAGTAAACAAAACAAAACAAAATAACCAGATACAGTTTTAAAATAGTTGTATTTCTCAAAAAATAGTTTGAGGTTGACCAGAAAGTAGTCTGAATGCCATGGCTATTTTCCCCATATCCCAGACACACACTTGGAGGAAAAGTCAGTAATGCTCTGGCCTACTGGAAGCTCTGAATTTACAATCCCTGTTCAGATTTTCCATCACAAAGAGCACCGTATCCTATTGCTATTAGGCTTAACAGTACTTTGCTAAATAAATCAGAACATCAGTTCACAAGCCTGCTCAGGTAGCTATCCTTTACTGAAATGGCTAGTGAATCTCACTTTGTGCACTTATTGTATGGGATTTTTTTTTTAAAAAAAAAAACACCTTCTTTATAGTTATCTATTAAAAACTGAACATTATTCTTTAGGGTAATCCAAAATTCTCTTCTCAGAAAAAAGTGATGAGGGACACATTCCATTTATGTATCACATATGGAATAACACTGGGGAAATTTTCCACAGGGGAACCACACAGTTATAAAGAAGCAAGCATTCTTATGAACTGTATTTTGGACATTTGTGTGAACATCACTTTTTAAAAAAAATCTTTAGTTTTAGATTTGAGCATGAACA
>NW_024842973.1:0-1085 GCF_019175285.1 Sceloporus undulatus
TTGGAACTGAGGTTGCCAAACTGTGACCTTCCAGGTGTTCAAGGCTTCCATTGGTCCCAACAAGCATAACCAACTTATGCCAATGGGATTTCCCCCCTTTGTAAGCAACTCTACATAGGCCTGCAACTGGAACCCCAAATGATTTTTTTAAATATAGAATTTCATCTCCAAGTAAGCCAGCTCAGATTTCAAGATAGTTGAAGCCTATACTCCTGTGCAGCCCTACTTACCACTAAATCTAATTGATTTTAGGGGGATATACTGTATAGGTCTAGAAATTTTAGTCTAAAAATTGACCATGAAAAACTGAGTCGATTTCTCTATGGGTTAATGTAAATACTGTACTTTGACTCCTTTATAAAATAGAACCATCTCCTGGTGAAAAGCAAGAGTATAATCTGTCCTGGAAGCACTGGCCACCCTTTAGGATAAGCACAAACAGTTATGCCAGCTGGAGTGTTGTTAATTTTGTTAGTATTAGTTTTTTGAAGGTTTTTGGGGCTATGTGGCCATGTTCTGGAAGAGTTGATTCCTGACATTTTGCCAGCATCTGTGGCTGGCATCTTCTCTAATGTTTCACCAGTCACAGATGCTGGCGAAACATCAGGAATAAACTCTTCTAGAACATGGCCACATAGTCCGAAAAACCCACAAAAAAACTATGGATGCCGGCCCTGAAAGCCATCGGCTTCACTTTGTTCATATTTGTTTTCATTTGCTCCATCCTTTGCTTTATATCCTTTGTAACATGCCCCTAAGTTCTACCCTTGACTTATTCACAGGTCATTTCAAAATCCAAAATTTTAGCCCCAAAAACCTCACAAATCCCAATCCATCACTCTAACCACTACACTATAATGGCAGAGACACAAGTAAGACATTCACCATTGTGTGCAGAACACACCAGACAAATATCAGAGAGATATTCTTCTTTAGAAAGTATGTTTAAAACCACCAGCATGAATGGTCATAACATTACAAAATTAAAAAGGAGAAACCCTGAAAGGAATGGGAGATTGGGGGAGACAGTTAAAAAATTTTTAATGTTGATGCAATGCCACAAAGGAACACAAAATAATATAAAG
>NW_024842974.1:0-1085 GCF_019175285.1 Sceloporus undulatus
AAGTGTGTGTGTATAGATTTTGTTTTTTAACACTGGCCCATCTGTCAATGGGCAGCTGTTTCCTTGCCCACCCCCCACCCCTGGCCTCCATTGTCACAGTTACAGGAAGGTCAAATGGAAACCAAAAAAAGAAAAAATCTGCATTCCTCAGCACAGATTACTTGCTCTTGCAATGTTACATTCTCAAGCTCATTTTAAACTGCTGTGCACGATATTATGGTCTACATCACTACTTTTAGGTAAATGTTACTGTGTTCCATGAAAAGAAAAAAATACCATCACCATCTTCTCTTAATTCATTAATTCATTAAATGTATATTCTGACTTTGTCCCAGAGTGGGAACCAAGGTGGCTCAAAAATGGGCTCATTTAAAACCCAACAATAACATTTAAAAAAACAATTTAAACCATCATATCTAAATAGTATAAAAGTATTAAACAGCCTTGCAGAAGTTAAAAAATAATGAAAACACCCCAGTAAGCAGTCTCGCTGCAAGTGATCACATATTATCCGGCGCATCCAGGTTTGACCACATAACACCTATTCTGAAAAATCTTCACTGGCTGCCATTCGCTTCCGAGCGCAATACAAGGTATTGGTTATTACCTATAAAGCCCTACATGGCTTGGGCCCGAGTTACTTGAGGGACCGCATCTCCCCACACACTCAGAACATCCGGGAAGAATCTGTTGGAGATTCCATCTTCCAAATATGTCTCCACATCCCAGACGGCTTTTTCAGTGGCAGCCCCATGGATTTGGAACAGTCTCCCCGAGGAGCTCCGTCTCATGACCCCCCTAGAAATATTTAAAAAGAGGCTTAAAACTTCTATTTTGCCAAGCCTTCCCCCCTCTCCCCCCCCCCCCGAAAAATGAAGTTGAGTCTTGATGCCATCAATTCTCTGCCTTACCCTATGAATGATTGTATTTGTATAATGGTATTACTTGTTTTTATCTAATTTTATGAGATGTTTTTAATAGTTTTATAGTCTGTAAACCGTTTTGATCTAGGGAAAAATGGTATACAAATAAAATTTATTATTATTATTATTATTATTATTATTATTATTATTAAAAGCCTGCTT
>NW_024842975.1:0-1085 GCF_019175285.1 Sceloporus undulatus
CCTGACACTCCATGCCTTGTGAGAGTGGAGGGGGCTCAGGGGATGGGGAATTGGAGAGGACCCTGGCTATGTCCCTGTAGCTAGATGTGAAATGAGCGCATCATCTGCTGAAACCTCCTGACCTTCCCAGTGGCCCTCAGAGGAGAAGGCCTTCCTTTGGCTTCTGGCGAGAGAAACATAGCTGGATGCTTCTCCAATGCCTCGCACTCAACACTCTCCTTAGGCATGGAATGAACATGGAGCATGGCTTCCACAATTCCCATGTTTCATTTTGTATTTACACATCTATTTTAAACCTCTCCCTCATTTGATGATAAAGATACCAGTGACAATCTAGGCCAGATTCTTTAGGTTCTTCTTGTGTTTTGATCTCTAGTTTTCCTTGTATCTTAGCCATAGAGTTTTCTGGATACCTTTCCTCCCGAAAAGAGCCTCATGCGACGAACACCATAAAGGTATTTTTGGACATATTCTACACTTGTTTTTCCCCCAGATCTTCAATAGAGCTTTTCTTACGTAATGTTTTATGCTTTCTTTATGGACTTTCTCTTTACCGTAAATTAGGTATCTATGCCACCCAAATCTTAAATGTTCTCCCTCCAGACATAACAACTGTTCATTCTCTAATCCAAACTAAACAACAAGCAGCATAATAAAGTCCTCTTCTACTTTTGTCATCACAAAGTATTTTCCTTTTTATCCTGGCTCTTTTTTTATTCCTTCTGCCATAGATTCAATGGTTTTTCATTCTGGATGATGGGTATCTCTTGGAACAGAAACAGTATTTCAAGAAGGAAACTCATTTGGATCAGTGATATTTTTCCTAATAGCCATAAATGTAATTTCCCCCATTTTTCTAGGTCTTTTCTGATTTCCTTCCATGTGTCTCATAGTTATTGTGAAATAGATCTGAGTTTTTATTGGTTAAATTTATTCCTAGATATTTAACTTTCTTTCCCACTTTAAATCAACTAATTTCTTCCTGCATTTGTTCTTCCTTTCCCCATATTTTTTGTTATTAATGCTGTTTTGTCTCTGTTTACTTTTAGTCCTGAAACATATTCCAATTCTATTATTACATCCAT
>NW_024842976.1:0-1085 GCF_019175285.1 Sceloporus undulatus
GCTTGTCAGTCATACATCTCAGCTCCACGCTACTATGTGAGATAAGGGGAACCTGCCAGGAGAAAGGGGGTTCATACTAGAAATTGTGTGGCAGCGGTGGGATAAGAGAAGTCCCAGGCGCTGGCCATAAGGGGAGAAGGCTTGTGGTTTGGACATCCGTGACATAAATGGTGGCAGCGTAATAGATGGTAGCGGTGGGATAGGTAAAGCCCAAGCGCCTGCCATCTTTAAGAAGGGGTCCGTCACAGACGCTCTCAGATACAGCGCAACAATAACATAGAAGCCAATATCCAGTTATAGATATTGGCAATGCACTGACCACTTTCCACACTGAAAAATAAGTCAAAAACACAGTTGATTTCATCGAAATCCTTGGAGATTCTCTCTCTTGAGTTGTAAAGTAATACAAATATTTGCAAGCTCTCCTCTCTGACTTCCATCAACTTCACCATCTCTTGTACACACAGCTCCAATCCTATCCACACCAATCCACATGTGAGCTGCATACTCTATTGGTTGTGAATCATCTCCTGGTGCCAAACAGCATGAAGGGACCTTTGCAGTTAGCTTCCATCATGCCTTTCATTCTGACTCAGGACTCTATGGCCGTCTCACAGGATATGATGCCACCTGTCAATCAAAGTACTTTTGCACATGGTTAATGGAATATTTTTTTCAACTGACCATCTGCTTCCATTGATTCCCTCAAGGCAGTCCCCACTCTTTGCTAGCTCCTATGAGCAAGGATACGATCGTTCCATGAATTTAGGGGCATAAGCAACAGGGTCATGCTTGAGTTACTCCCAGAATATTTCTTAATGATGATGATGATTAGATTTATTTATAAAGCGGCGTAAATCTACACGGCACTGTACAAAACCAATTAAAATCAAAATATATAAAAACCCTGTCTATAGCACACAGTCTAAAAGTTAAAACAAAAAGAAATCATAAGAAACAAGTTAAAACAGCAAATAATGAGGGCTAAATCATGGGGTAACACCTTCCTCTCTTAAATCTGATTATCAGTCTCATCTGTCATTGTCCTTCTTTACAGAAAAACATTTGAGTCATGAGAGAGTCCA
>NW_024842977.1:0-1085 GCF_019175285.1 Sceloporus undulatus
TTCCAAGGAGCTTGTCCACATCCTTGGTACTCACAGATTCAAATTGATCCAGTATGATCTTATTCACAGAGTCACTGGACATCTCACCTATTGCCTCTATAATTTTAATCAAATGTTTTTACTGTTTTACAGTTTTTATTGTTGAGGAATGGAGCAGCATTGAAAATGTTCAGATGTGGCAGAGAAGCTAATGGACACCCGCTGCTCTTAACCAGGAATTGGTTGCAGCTGTGGCTCCAGACAGCAGGCGATTGTCCAAGATTGTGGCGGAGTGTGCCAGAGAGTGCATAACACTTATGGAAATATGCTGTGTCATCTGGAATGGTGGACAGTAATCCAGGTAACACAGGAAATTGTACAGGAAGGGGTTGAGCTAGATTGCCACATGGCAAAAGTGTATATAAGCTCAGATCATCATTGTACAGTGTGGGTTTTGTAATAGGTGGATGGTGTTGGTCTAGCTCTCGTGTATGTTTTGCAACCAAAAATAAACTGTGCCTCTTTGGAGAAAAGCCAGCCTACGGTGCTTTAATCTAGCAGCTCTGTTTCCTGGCAAAGCTCCAGTCTGCCAGTTTATCTTCTCACAGCTTCCAAGATTACTCTCAACATTTATACTGTGATTGTTTAATGCAGTTTTAGTACTTCGATCAGGAGGGGGGTAGGCATAGGGATTGAATTCTTTGGGATTTTATTGTGACCTCGATGTATTTTATTGTTGTAACCAGCCCAGTTTCTTCATCATAGAACGGGCTAGAAATAAATCTTTTCTTATTATATTATGCTGGCATCCAAGTCGGCTCGTATCTCATGTGTGTGTTTGCCTTTGCTGTTCTTATGGCTGGGAATGGAGCTGAGGAGAGAAGAAAGTGTCAGTTTTGTGCAAATTCACAACTTCTGTGCATCAAAGAGTCCAGTGTGTTGAAACAGCAAAGAACTTTATTGAAAACACATAATCAGAAAATCAGTATTTAAACCAGAACTGCCCTTCCCAAGCCAAAGAATATATTGAAACCCCAAAACCTAAAACTCCACCTTCTCCCAAACTATTAACCAGCCCCACTTTGCCATCCTTCTCACACGCACAA
>NW_024842978.1:0-1085 GCF_019175285.1 Sceloporus undulatus
GGTACCGTAGGAACCGACGGCAAGACCCTGACCAGTCCAAAAAGAGGTCATGAAACCTCCCCACGCACTTCACCTTCCCTAGATGCTTTTTGGACATTCTTAAGCCCTTTGCCAACATATGGGCTTCCATCTCCGCCGACTCTTGGGTGCTAAACATCGTCCGTAGGGGCTATACCCTCGAGTTCGAAGAGCTCCCGCCCACCGGAGCTTTCATTTCCACCCCACCCTCGGACACCCTTCTCGACGAAGTGCGCGCTTTAATGGACAAAGGGGCCATTTCCCCACTATCCCCTGATTCCTTCCATACGGCCTTTTTCTCCAGGTACTTCACGGTACCAAAGGCCGACGGGGGCATTAGACCGATCCTGGACTTGAGAGACTTGAACCTCTTCCTCCAATATCGCCGGTTTCGTATGGTAACCCTGGCCTCTATTTTACCTCTCCTCCACCAGGGCCTGTGGTTCGCGACGGTCGATCTCAAGGACGCCTACTTCCACATCGGAATTCGGGAGTCCCACCGGAGGTTCCTCGCCTTCGCCGTCGGCTCCGACGCATACCACTACAATGTGCTCCCGTTCGGTCTTGCCACAGCCCCACGGGTCTTCACAAAGTGCATGGCCCCAGTGGTGGCATACCTCCACAGGAAGGGCTACAGAGTCTTCCCTTACCTAGACGACTGGCTGTTCGTCGCAGACTCCCAGCACGACCTTCAGGAGGCAATTGCGTTCGCCACCCGGCTGCTGGACTCTCTCGGACTGGTGATCAACAAAGAGAAGTCTCATTTCACTCCGTCCAGACAGGTCAAATTCATCGGAGCCATCCTCGATTCCGAAAAATGCTCCGCCTTCCTTCCTGCAGACCGCTTCCAAGCGCTGGTGACATCGCTGAGACCTTGCATCTCCCACAGAAGAGTGAGGGCCAGGGACGTCCAGATCGCCCTGGGTCACATGGCGTCAACGACCTTCGTGACGCCGTGGTCGAGACTTCGCCTACGCCCACTCCAGGCTTGGTTTCTGTCGGTCTTCTCTCCGATGGAGGATTCCCCATCCAAGTGGTTGACGGTACCGAGACCGGTAGCTGCCTCT
>NW_024842979.1:0-1085 GCF_019175285.1 Sceloporus undulatus
GCTTTAGAACAACCTTCCCTAATCTAACAGTTCATATGCATCATACTGCAAATACCACCATCCCCAGCCATTTGTAATTCAGTACTACTGGACATATCCCAGGTTGCAGAAGGCAATTTTGAAATTATTCCCTTGCCCCGAAGATATAGATCTAGATATAGATAGATATGCCAGTAACAAAACATGCTACTAGGGAATGTGGCAACCCACCAGTCAAATCCATGTAATTTGTTTTGAAAATTGATGATTTTTCATTAAAATAGGAGGAGTAGCTAGTACCTCAGAGAACAGGATCAAAATTCAGAATGACCTGAATAGACTAGAAAGCTGGGCCAAAGCTAACAAAATGAAATTCAAAAAGGAGAAATGTAAGGTACTGCACTTAGGATGGAAAAATAAAATGCACAGATATAGGATGGGGGACACGTGGCTGAATGAAACTACGTGTGAAAGGGATCTAGGAGTCCAAGTAGACCACAAGGTGAACATGAGTCAACAGTGTGATGCAGCAGCTGAAAAGGCCAATGCGATTTTAGGCTGCATCAATAGAAATATAGTGTCTAGATCATGAAAAGTAGTGCTACTCTATTCTGCTCTGGTCAGGCCCCACCTGGTATATTGTGTCCAGTTCTGGGCACCACAATTTAAAAAGGACATTGAGAAACTGAAGTGTGTCCAAAGGAGGGCAACTAAAATGGTGAAGGGTCTGGAAACCATGAAGTCCTATGAGGAATGCCTTAGGGAGCTGGGGATGTTTATCCTGGAGAAGAGAAGGTTAAGAGGTGATATGATAGCCCTGTTTAAATATTTGAAGGCATATCATGTTGAGGAGAGAGCAAGCTTGTTTTCTTCTGCTCCAGAGACTAGGACCTGGAGCGCAAGCTACAGGAAAAGTGATTCCACCTCAACATTAGGAGGAACTTCCTGACAGTAAAAGGGCTGTTTGACAGTGGAACAAACTCCTTCCTCGGAGTGTAGTGGAGTCTCCTTCCTTAGAGTTCTTTAAGCAGAGGCTGGATGGACACCTGTCGGGGATGATTTGATTGTGATTTCCTGCATGTCAGGGGGGTTGGACTGTATGGCCC
>NW_024842980.1:0-1085 GCF_019175285.1 Sceloporus undulatus
CTCAGCCTATTTCTTTTTTCTTTTTCTTTTTACTGAGTCTGCCTGTGAATGACTGACTGATTACTATATACTCTAACTTTTCCCAATGTGGGATCCAAGGCAGTTTGCAGCACAAATTAAAATGAAACACAGCTAAAATACAATCTCAATGTAAAGAAATTAAACAATCTTCCCAATTAAAAGAAGGACAGCCAGCATGGTATAGTGGCTTGAATATTGGACTATGATATTGGGAGGCCAGGGTTTGAATCCCTGCTTGGCCACGGAAACTCACTGGGTGACCCTGGGCAAGGCATACACTCAGCCTCAGAGGACAACAAAGACAAACTGCCCTCTGAACATCTTGCCAAGAAACCACCATGATAGCCTTAGAGTTGTCAGAGGTTGGCAACAACTTGAAAGGTACACAGCAATAACAACAATCCTATTACAAATATCACTAATTTCAAACTGTTTGAAAGCATTTAAAACAATAAGAATAAAAATTGGCCACCTTCCATTTTTTTTAAAAAAAAAACACCTTTTGCAACAAGTTAAAAGCCAAAACCTAACTAGGTTTTTAAAAAAATCTTTGCCTACTGGTAGAAAGACAGCAGAGAGGAGCCAACCTAGCCTCCTGTAGTTCTTCAGCTGGAGAGCAGTCACCAAGACATTTATCTCACCAAACATGCCTGTAAAGGTTGTGAGATTGAGAGAAGGCTTTCACCTTCATCTTCAAACTTGAATAGCCTCAGGAAGATATGGTTAGTCCCAACTAGAGTAGACCTACTGAATCAAATGTTAAATAGTGAGTCAACACAAAGGTAAATCCCACTGATTCAGTTGATCGATTCTAGTTGAAAGGGGGGGGGGTCTAATTTGGATTCACATCATGGTGTTGCAAATTGTCTAGACCTAAGATGTATAGTACACTTAGTAAAAGGAAACCTGTCACATTAATCCAAAGAACACTGTAGAAAAATGGCTAGCAACTGCAGTGAACTAATACATTCTGGACAATGGTGACATTGGATCTCACAGAAGGCCCTCCATTTAATAATCCTCTAAGGGCATTTATCTCAAATATAGAGAGACAGCCACTTTCC
>NW_024842981.1:0-1085 GCF_019175285.1 Sceloporus undulatus
AAGAGGGGAATGACAGAGCAGGACGCAGGGGCCAAGGGGGGTGGCATTGGAGTGCTTTTCCACACAAGACCAAATCGCAGTGCAATTGAAGGCAGCCAGGAAGCGAATTCTCTGAAGCCACTTTTTTCCGTTTTAACCAAAATGAGGGGTGACTTCAGAAACGCTGCTGAAGCAATTTGCAAGGGGCTCCCATAGAAATCAGTGGCGTCTGATAAAACAGTCCTTTATGACAGAAACTGCATCGTTGGAAGTGCAATCACTTCGGAAGTGAGCTGGAACTGAGCCACAATACCACCCAAAAGCTCCGTGTGATATACTCAAAAGAGAAAGCATTAGATTGCAGCAGGGTGACAGACAGGGTTTGCTATGTAATTACTGAAGCAATGCTTTATCTCTGAGATTTTTAGAAATAATAATAGATGGAGTGAGGCAATTTCAGAGTGTCTGGGCCCCAGTTTTCTGCCCTCAGGAATTATCGACGGTTGTATAAGCCCCCCCCCCCATGTGAAAAAACAAAAAACAAAACTCTTTTGAAGTGGATTCAAGGGCCCTATGCCATGTTTTCTTTCAAAGCTGGAGCCCCTGCAGTCTCCTGGGATCAGGATATGGCATTTTATTTGGCACTTGGGGGAGGGGGGGTGGAGAGGCATCAGGATGAAAACAGCGGCTTCTAAAATAGCTCTGTGGCCTCATGCGCTTCATGGCCCACATTTCATACATCCCTGTTTTATATCATGGGTAGCCCACAAGCTTTCCCAGTCAGGAAAGCATCTTGCACCCCCCCCCCCAAAAAAAAAAACCAGGGATGGAATGTTATACACACAATATGTATGTGCTGAGGATAATCCACAACTATCTATACCGGCTACAACAGCAGTCAGCCCTGGTGCAGCATCAGAAATGGATCCAGCCTTCACGCAACCTTCCTGTTGACCAATACTCAGCCACACAGCCTGTTTGCTAAGGCTGACAACCTGGGATGACAGCTTATGGTTGCAGACCACTGCATGGATCCTCTAACAAGTGAGGCTTTTGACTCAAAGAACTCTTATTAGGTCCTTATGGCTCCTCTATCCCAAAACACC
>NW_024842982.1:0-1085 GCF_019175285.1 Sceloporus undulatus
AGGCCAACCCGCCCCAATTGCAGCGGCCTCCTCATTGGGCCACCCAGATGCCCATCACAGCAGAGGCCCACCAATCCGCTGCCGTCTTCCCCTCCCTGGTCCCGCCCCCCATTCTGCTTCTTTCTTTCTCCTCCTAGTCCTGAATGAAAGGCTGCAGGGGAAACGAGGTGAAAGAGCCTTTGTGTCAGGAGTGGAGCTTATCTTGGCTGAGGCCAAACCAAGGTGGCTATGTGTCCTCACTGCAAAGGAGGAGGAGAAAGCCAGGCTGGCCAGGGCGTCCTCCTTTTCCAGGACGCGTCCTCCATTTCAGCCTTTTGCCCAGGAGGGGTTCCCAAAGGTCCTCTATTTCGAACAGGACACAGAAGTGTGAAATGGACATTTATATGCAGGGAGGAAAGAGCCAGCCCTCCTTTTTCCAGGTCCTAGACTCATAGAATCAAGGAGTTGGAAGAGACTGCAAGGGCCATCCCAGTCCAACCCCATTCTGCCATGCAGGAACTCTCAGTCAAAGCATCCCTGACAGATGGCCATCCAGCCTCTGCTTAAAGACTTCCAAGGAAGGAGACTCCACTACACTCCTAGGAAGTGTGTTCCACTGTCAAACAGCCCTTACTGTCAGGAAGTTCCTCCTAATGTTGAGCTGGAATCTCTTTCCCTGGAGCTTGCATCCATTGTTCTGGATCCTAGTCTCTGGAGCAGCAGAAAACAAGCTTGCTCCCTCCTCAACATGACATCCCTTCAAATATTTAAACAGGGCTATCATATCACCTCTTAACCTTCTTTTCTCCAGTCTAAATATCCCCAGCTCTCTTAGTCTTTCCTCATAGGACAAGGTTCCCAGACCTTTCACCATTTTAGTCACCCTCCTTTGGACATGCTCCAGTTTCTCAATGTCCTTTTTGAATTGTGGTGCCCAGAACTGGGTACAGTATCCCAGCTTTCTAGTCTATTCAGGTCATTTTGAATTTTGATCTTCTCCTCTGAGGTATTAACTACTCCTTCTAGTTTGGTGTCATCTACAAATTTGATAAGTGTGCTCCCAGTTCTGTCATCCAAGTCATTGATAAAGATGTTGAACAGCACTG
>NW_024842983.1:0-1085 GCF_019175285.1 Sceloporus undulatus
GGATGCCGGCGCAGGAGGCCTTAAAGGCCTCTGGCACGGCAGCCCTCCTCCCTCGCCACCGCTGTGGCAAAGTCCCAGTGGCGGTGCTGTTGGGGGCCAAGAGGCCTCTAGCACCGCCATCGCGCCCTTGCACGGTGGCGGCGAGGAAGCCGAGGCTTGGCCTCTGCTGCCGCCGCCGCCACCTGGCTAAGCTGCAGCGATGGCGGCAGAGGCCAAGCCGCTCCAAGCGACTTAAGGTAAGTAAGGGAAGGGAAGGGAGGGGGGCAGGGAGGGAAGGGAGGAGGGGAGGGAGGAGAAGGAAATTGTTTCCAATGGCGGCGCGCGTGCACGCACGCCGCCATTGGGGACAATTTCCCCATTTGCCATCCACGGATGCTCAAATCCGCGTATGGCAAATCCACGTATGGGGAGGTTCGACTGTACATCAAATTAAGCTATAATTTGTATAACTCAGTGCCAGACTTGAAAACATTGTTGAAATCATATTTAATATAATGACATGCTAAAGCCACACAGAAGTGACAGAATGATGTTCTGAGGTCCAGGCCATCGTCCCGCCACTGCTCTGTTATGGCTGACCAACATGTCCTTGTATTCAGTCTTCTTAACAGTAACTTTCCAAACTCTGCCAAGTTTCTACCACAGATTTCACATCTGTATAACTCTTTTGGGCAGGCTTGGTCATGATGTTCTTTTTCAAATCCTTATCTGAATATTTGCAATGTACCTGTAATATTTTTAACAGCTTTCCCTATGGCTTGTTGCACATTTCAGCAATTTTTACAGTTAACAGTTTTTACCATTTAGAAAATATGGTAAATAAATAACAAGTCCTTGTTGTGTTGCCCATATTTATGAATATACGATGAGCCCTCCTAGACTAAACCACAGGCCTAGATTCTTAGACTGGATCTCAGACCTAGCAAGCCAGCATTCAAGTTGGAAGTCATCAATATATCCTTGTGGTACTGAATTACATAATTTAATTAGGTACCAACTAAAGTACCCCTTGTCTGTCCTGTCCCATTAAGTTCATTGGATGACTCTATATACAGTGGGGCAAAAAAGTATTTAGTCAGCCACCA
>NW_024842984.1:0-429 GCF_019175285.1 Sceloporus undulatus
CGAGTGGCACAGCTTGGAAAGGCATGATGGCATCCTTCCCTTGCCACACTGTCCTGCTGCTGCCTGTCCTCTGCTGCCTTCTGTGCCCCTGGTGGAGTTGGGGGAAGAGGGAAGGCTTGCTTCTGGCTTGGCTGCTGGTCTTCCTGAGGGCTGGAGGAGTGGCTTTTGAAGCTTACCACTCCTGCCAGTCCTCCTGCTGCTGCCTGGCTGCTGCCTTCTTTGCCCCTGGTGGAGTTGGGGGAAGAGGGAAGGCTTGCTTCTGGCTTGGCTGCTGGTCTTCCTGAAGGCTGGAGGAGTGGCTTTTGAAGCTTACCACTCCTGCCAGTCCTCCTGCTGCTGCCTGGCCTCTGCAGTGTTGCCAATTTTGCGACTTTCACGCGAAAACGGGGACTTTTCAGAGCTTTTCGTGTGATTTTCGCGCCTTGCTCT
>NW_024842984.1:529-1085 GCF_019175285.1 Sceloporus undulatus
CGCGCGGTTTGGCTGCTGCGGCTCCCGCGTGGAGCAAACAGCGGCGGCGGGGAAGCGCCGCAAAGCGGCGGTTTGTATCCCGCCTTAGTTTCACTCAGGACAGAGACAATCTGAGTCTCAAGGGAAGTTACATTTTTTATTGCTAATGGGGTTGAAATGTTCTTGCATGTCTTTTATTGCCCATTGTCTCTGGTCCTCACATGATCAAGAGGGGGAGTAGCCAGTGTTGCCAATTTTGCGACTTTCACGCGAAAACGGGGACTTTTCAGAGCTTTTCGTGTGATTTTCGCGCCTTGCTCTATTTCAGTGCCTTTTCCGTGCCTTTGGCCCTTTCAGCTCCAGACTGCTGCCTGCAGAGCAACCAAAACCTTTTGGAGTGTAACAGTTTTCAGCGAAGAGGGCTGGAGAAAAAACTCTCTCTCTCTCTCTCTCTCTCTCTCTAATGCCTCCCTCTGAGAGCCAGGAGGGAGCAAGCCCAACCAACCCCAACTGTTTGGAGGAATAGTTCAGCCAATCAGAGAGAGGACAGTGATTATTGCCCCCCCCCCCCTCAGGC
>NW_024842985.1:0-1085 GCF_019175285.1 Sceloporus undulatus
TTGTGTAGAAGGCTGAAGATTTGGAAATCAAGCAAGAAGAAGGCAAACTTCAAAATTTATTTGGTAAATTTAGGTACAAGAACATTGTATGGTTGAAAGTCAGGTAAGAAGAAGACAAACTTCTAAATGTATGCTTGAAATGTTATTTATTTTTGAAAACTTGAATATGGGAGGAAAGAGAGAAGCACACTCGGGAGGCAGGGAAGGATCACAAAAATTATGAGGCAAGAATAGAAGAATTGCTCCTTGCTCTCTTATGCACTTACCTTTTGAATCACTTTCCCAAAAGGCCAAAGGAAGTACCCAGCAAGTTTCCAACAAAGTTTCCCTGGATGTCAGCAGGTGTAGGGTTATGAAGAAAAAGAGAAAGACATTCCAAATCAAAAATTTTATCTTTTTCCTTATCTTACCACCTAAAGTGGATGCCCTCAACCTACTGCCTTCCACATGTTTGGGACTACGGCTCCCGTTTTCCCCAGCCAGCAGGATTCATGGTTAGAGATGTAAAGTGGTGTAGTCTGAAATACACAGAAGAAGGAACCATACCCCCTTTGGACTGAAGTTGGGGGAATGGAGGAAGGAATGCAATTTGGGAAAGTCCCTTTAAACACACACACGCAACTGTGTCTCTACAAGTGTAGAACAGGTAGGGGATCTCCTCTCTCTCTTCAAATGTTTTCTCATAAGTTAATTATGATGTGAATCCTGTGACCAAACCTGCTCATGACCTGACTCCATAGTCTAAACCTAGCTGCATTTTCTTGTGCTCTTTCCATTTGTTGGTGTTGCTGTGTGCCTTCAAGTCATGTCTGACATATGGCAAGCAGATCATGGGGTTTTCAGGAGCTGAGACAGTGTGACTTAACCAAGGTTACCTAGAGGGTGTTCCCACTTAGGATTTGATACGAATTAAAATAAAACGTTTTTAATAAAATCGAATTAAAATAACACTGTTGTTATCCCGCTTTCAGAATCGCTTTATTCATCGTTCCCATCTGCTTATTTAAATCGAATTTTTTACTTGCAAGCGTTCATTAAGCGTTCTCACTTGGCATGAAATCGGTGTTAAAATAAAGCGACTCTTC
>NW_024842986.1:0-1085 GCF_019175285.1 Sceloporus undulatus
CTCTTTCCCTTTGCTCATCTGTGAAAAGTGAAAAAAGGGGATCCCTAAGCATCATCAAATGCCAGATTCTCTCAGATGCAGATGCAAAAAGGAGGTGGGGGAGGTCTTCTATTTTGCATCACTCCTGCCCTTATCTCCCCCCTTCCTCTTTTCTTTTGCTCAACTGTGAAAAGTGGGAACTCCGAGTAAAAAAGGGGGATCCCTAAGGATCATCACATGCCTATGCACAAGGAAGGTGGGGGTCTTCTATTTTGCATCCCTCCTGCCCTTAACTTCCCCTCCCTCTTTCCCTCTGCTCACGTGTGAAAAGTGGAAACTCTAAGCGAAAAAAGGGGATCCCTAAGGGTTCACATGCCAAACTCTCTCAGTCCAGTCTGGCGATGCAAAATGGAAATGGGGGGGGGGAGCTTCTATTTTGCATTACTTCTGCCCTTATTTCCCCCTTCCTCTTTCCCTTTGTTCACCTATGAAAAGTGAAAGGGGGGTTCCCTAAGGACTCTCTCAGATGCAAAAGGGAGGTGAGGGGGGTGTCTTCTATTTTGCATTACTCCTGTCCTTATATCCCTCTCCCTCTTTCCCTTTGCTCACGCCTGAAAAGTGAAAACTCCGAGTGAAAAAAGGGATCCCTAAGGATCATCACATGCCAGACTCTCTCGGATGCAAAAGGGAGGGGAGGAGGGGGTGGTCCTTCTATTTTGCATCACTCCTGCCCTTATCTCCCCCTTCCTCTTTCCCTTTGCTCACCTGTGAAAAGTGCAACTCCGAGTTAGCCCACACCCCCCCCAATGCTCACACGCACACAATACACACAACACACACCGCCCCCATAAGCAAGCATCCCTGCGATCAGTTCCTTGTCCCTGGAGCAAAAGGAGGAGGGACAAAAAGAAAGGGATTCCCAGTGGTGTCTCCGACCCCCCTCGCCCACTCTCTCTCTCTCACACACAGCCCGCCCCAGAGCCAAGGGAAGGGGTCGAGGCCCCCCACCGCCTCCCCCAGCAGCCCCCCAAGACCTCTCTCACTGCCCAAGGCAACCAGGGAGGAGGAGGAGGAGGAGGGAAGCTGCTTTCAAAGGCTCAGGAGGG
>NW_024842987.1:0-1085 GCF_019175285.1 Sceloporus undulatus
TGGGTTGGAAAGGGATCATCTGAGTATGTTTTGCCATAGAATAAATAATAAAAACAATAAAATAAAATAATAATAATTTAATAATAAATAGATAGGAGCATTATTTATTTATTGTATTGATAGTATGACTTTCTTGCTTCCCAAATACTCCCAAATAGCTCCATCCTTCCTCGGTTTGACCCACCTCCCTCCGAAGGGCTTGGACCACAACACCCATCATCCCCAAATCGGGGAGACTGGCAAATGAAGCTCTGAATCACTTAGACCTGTTCCCAGAATGAGAGCAATATTCCTCTTCCAACTTTCCTTTTATTCTAGACTGCTGCTGCCTACATTTTTCTGGGAATTTTAGAGTTATCCTGGAAGAAAGCAAGTGGTTCACCAAGGGCCCAGCTTTGCAAGGACCAGGAGGATTGTGGTCCTATAAAGGTCAGACGGGTCTCTTCTTTGCCCACCTTTGACCCTCGAGATGAGGGTCCCGGCCGCAGTCAGGGTCTCCACCGTGTTGAGCAGAGGATATTTGCTGATAATCTGCCGAAGGATCCGCAAAGCTTCTCTCAGGCATTCGTGGGCCACCGGCCGTCGCGATTCCACTCCATCTGCAAAAGAGTGAAGGGTCAGAAATGGGGGCATCAGGTGGGCAAAAGTTCAGTCCTTGGCAAACATAGAATCAGAGAATCCTAAAGTTGGAAGGGACCCTCAAGGGTCATCCAGCCCAACCCAAATTCTGCCATGCAGCAAGACAAAACCAAACCCCTCCCTGAGACTGATGGCCATCCAGCCTCTGTTTAAAAAAACTCCAAAGGAGGAGGCTACACCAATCTCCAAAGCAGCAGCATCTTCCATGGCTGAAGAGAGCTTATTCTCTGAAAGTTCTTTGTAATGCTTAAGTGGGAACTCTTTTCCTGTAGCTTGCATTCATTGCTCTGGGTCCTAGCCTCTGGAGCAGCAGAAAACAAGCTTGCTCCAGATTCAATATGGCATTCCCTTCAAATACAATATGTATATATTTCGCCTGTAGGATTTCTACCTGTTCCATGTGAAACTGCCAGGAAATGTTGCAAGAAGACCAATGCCAACCTTTG
>NW_024842988.1:0-1085 GCF_019175285.1 Sceloporus undulatus
TTTGGAGCTTACTGGTTCCTACATGTGGGACCCAGTAAACTACTTCTTTCCACTGCGGAGAAGGAGGAGTATGCAAGCCATGGAGCAGCCACTTAGAAGACTTTGTTCTCACCATATCAGCCAGAAATGGTGGCAGGACTGAGAGAAAACCCTCCTCTGTAGATCTTAACAGTCTAGAAGGTTTGTATGAAAGACTAAAAATGAGCACAAAGTACTTGTCCCTGACACTGCGGGGAGACAGACCTGTCCTTCACATCTGATATCTTTAGATGGTCTGATGTAATCCATTGCAGTACAATTATCCATTTTTGTTTCTGTATGTTGCTAAAAGCCCTGTATTCCTTTGCTCCCTTACAGGCAAATGTGGTCTGCATGGTGTATGACGTCACAGAGGAGTCCACCATTGACAAGGTAAATGCTGTCTTTGTGTGTTGTGTGCCTTCGAGTCATTTCCGACTTATGGTGACTGCATGGCCTTTTGCATGAGCTGCTCCTCATTCCCCATGACATGGCAAATATGGTGGTGCCATCTCATACTGTCTTCCTCATGACCCATCTGCAGTTGTCTTAAGAGCAGGAGAACATCTCATTTAAGGATGAATGGGAATTTTGAGATCACTTTCAAGAAGATTTTACCCAAATTCTAAGATATCTCCATAACGGGTGGAAAGAGCCTGAGATTTTAGAATAAGAGAGAAATCCAGACTGACAGATTCATTCAACCAGGCCCAGGACTTTAAATCTCTGTGTATTTAGCCATGATTGTGGTGTTGAATTAAGATTGCCACTTCTTTTTTTCTGGCAGGCGTTCTCATCTTTAATGCTTGTCTTCCAGTCTATCCTTTTCATGCTGAGCATGGTGAAACGGTTTAGATTTACCCAGCACAAATTACTTAAAGTGTCATTTTCAGCTTCTGCTGATCTGCAGATTCCTTCCTATTTGAGACATACAGTGTCTGCGATAAAGACAAAAATCAAATGCGGGAGCAAGTGAAACTGAGAACTTACCTTGGCTTTGTTTTGCTGATCTTCAAGCACCAGTTTCAGATGTGTCTGCTTTCCTCTGGTACTCACAGCAATCTGGA
>NW_024842989.1:0-1085 GCF_019175285.1 Sceloporus undulatus
CAAAAGCCGCATCAAAGCTGCATTCCAGTCCTTAGAACTGGAGTGTGCTTTGGTGCGGCTTTTGAACTCTTAGGACACATGGATCATTTAAATACCATACCTCCAAAGTGACTCGAAGCAGCTTTATTTTGGCCTGTCTGTAACAGGCCCAAGTGTGTGTGTGTGGGGGCAGCCATAAAGAGCACTAGATTGTGACCATTATTGTTGCATCTTTTAATTAACTATCTTTAACATTTCTGGCATTTCTTAAAGGGTTATTTAAAATGGCGAGGTTGTGTTTGTTCTGTTAATGGTTCTCTGTCTTTGTTTCAATTAGACTCTGGACTTGGCTTCCAGACCATTTGCAGATAGCATGCTTCTCCTGCGGGATGAGAGATGGAAAGTTGTCCGAAGCCTCTTGACCCCAGTCTTCAGTGCTGCCAAGATGAAAGAGGTAAGATGGAGGAAGCAGGAGTTGCAATAGCATGTAGGAGAAGCTTTTTTCTCTTTGCTAGATTTTTCTCCCCAAGTGTGAAATGTTTAAATGACTGTGTAATGAATGACTGTCAGTCATCCCCTGTCAAACAGTTAATGCCTTAGTGGTTTGCCTATCTAAAATCATTGCTCCTTTGGGAAGAAGATTTTTTCAGTATATCAGTCTGTTTAGCAGAGAATGAAGTGTGAGGCTCTTTGTTATAACTAAAAACACCAGATTCCACCTGATATTGGAAGCTAAGCTGGGTCAGCACAGGTTAGTATTTGGATGGAAGACTGCCAGTGAATACCAAGCCCTGTCAGATGGGATCTGGTGTCTTTAGGTTGACAACACCTGAAATAATAAAACAAGTTCTGTGTAATCAAAGTATTTTGCACAGTTAGAGGAGTAATGCTTGGTCAGCTTTCCTGAATTGCTGTGCTTTGATTTCTCCCCCCTACATATTTCCTGTCTCCTGTCACTTTTTTGTGTGCCTGTTGTTGGAAATCCATATCTGTGTGAGAAAGGGGAAGAGTGCTTAGGTTTGAGACAGTTTAGAAAGCTACTTTTAAAAATAATGAGTATACTGTTATACTGAAGCCATTCTTGACTGAGCAAATCAGAGCTTAAG
>NW_024842990.1:0-1085 GCF_019175285.1 Sceloporus undulatus
TTCCGGCTTCGTTTGTGAGGCGTTTCTGAGCATCCAGGAGACTCGAGCAGTTTGGATGCAGTTTAGAAGCGGTTTAGTCGTCGTTAGGCAGAAACCCTTGAAGTGTTAGTGTAATGACTGGGCTCCAGTCAATGGAGGTCTTCTTCTGGCAGAAAAGGGAGGTTTATGCAAATGCAGAATGACATCACTGCTACGGAAGGCTCACTTGACCAATCAGAGAGCAAGATGAAGGTTCTTCTGGAAGCTTCTGTGAGAAGGAGATATAAGGCATGAGAGACCAAGAGACAGTTGGGGGAATTGTGTCGGTTGGAGATCCAGACAGAGAGAGTTAAAGAGCAGATCTTGGAAGTTAGTCTCAGAATTGGAAGTTTAGGTCTATTTATTGTTTTAATAGCTTGTATGAATTAAATATTATATACTTACAAATATTGTACCTGCAAGATTCCTAATATCTTGTATGACTTATATTTCAGTCATATTTTGTTATTTATAGTAAATATCTCCTTGGAGTATCTACTACTCGACACTCCTTTTACATGCGGTTTGGCTGCTTGGACCACCGGAGATCATCACAGTGAATCAGTTGGAAAAGCCCATCTCACTCCAGAAAATAAAGGTACTTGAGGAGTTTATACTCTACGTCTTTCTGTAATAATAGCTACAAAACTGATAATAGCATTTGGAACATTTAGTTTGTTAATAAAATATTGTATGTTTAAATGCTGCTTTAAAACCTCTTTCCATCTGCCAACTTTGTGCTGGTTTTGGGGGGAAATGAGAAAGTGTTGGGAGGGAGGGACTGCCAACAGAATTAGGAGATGCATTGCAGGCTATGGACAGTTTGCGGCCAAGAAAGGTCCAAAACACACGGCAGCAATAGTCCAGTTTGAGAGCGCTTTAACTGCCCTGGCCCAGTGCTAGGGAATCCTGGGAACTGGAGTTTATTGGGGCACCAGAGCTCTCTGACAGATAAGGCTCAATGTCCCACAATATTACATTTCCCAGAATTCCTTAGCACTGAGCCAGGGCAGTTAAAGTGGTCTCAGACTGGATTATTGCTGCAGTGTGTTTTGGACTTAGGTGAC
>NW_024842991.1:0-1085 GCF_019175285.1 Sceloporus undulatus
TACGCCAACTGCGACCCTATCTGGGCCAAAGGGACCTTGAAACTGTGGTACATGCTCTGGTAACCTCTCGCTTAGATTTCTGTAATGCGCTCTACATGGGGCTACCTTTGAAGTCCGGAAGCTTCAGTTAGTACAAAACATGGCAGCCAGATTGGTCACTGGTGCATCCAGATTTGACCATATAACACCTATCTTGAAAGATCTTCACTGGCTGCCCATTCGCTTCCGAGCGCAATACAAGGTGTTGGTTACTACCTATAAAGCCCTACATGGCTTAGGCCCGAGTTACTTAAGGGACCGCATCTCCCCATATGATCCTTCCCGCACACTCAGAACATATGGGAAGAACTTATTGGTAATTCCACCTTCCAAATATGTTGCCACATCCCAGATGGCCTTTTCAGTGGTGGCCCCGCGGATATGGAATGATCTTAAAACTTAAAACTTTTCTTTTTTGTCAAGCCTTCCCCCCCTGAAGAATGAAGCTGCCTACTCTGTTGCCATTGATTCTCTACGCTTACCCCTGAATGTGAACGATTCTGTTTAAAATGTTTGTGATTGCATGGTTTTATTATGGCTATTTTATGCAGTGTTTTAATAGTTTTTTAATTGTTTGTACACCGCTTTGATCTGTGGAAAAGCGGTATATAAATAAAATTTATTATTATTATTATTATTATTATTATTATTAATATGGCAAAAGTTATTAATGAAGAAGAACCTACAAGTTAGGAGAATGCAACAGTTTTCTTTTGCCAGAGCCTAGTGGAAAGTACAAGAATCTGCCCCCCCCTTTTTGTCTCTCTCCCTCCTTGATATGCAAATACAGATCAATATGCAAATACAGATGTTTCTCGGAAAAGGAATACAATCTTGAAGGAAACTCTGTTTTAATCTGGTATACAGCTAGGGAAAGTTTAACTTTAAGATTTATAATTTCACAATAATTCTAAAGCAGGAAAAAGATTATGGCGGGTTACAGACAGGCAGGGGAGGACGTCTTGGAGGTGTATTTAGCTGAATGCGGAGCCTCCAGACGGCCCGCCCCGGGGGCGTGCTTCAGGTGTTGGAGCTTCCACGGGGGG
>NW_024842992.1:0-1085 GCF_019175285.1 Sceloporus undulatus
AACCCAGTTAAATAATACTTCAACTTTCCTGGACATTCTTTCTTGAACCTTTGAACAGGAGTCCTTGAACCAGAATTTCCAAAGGGAGATTGGAAACTGAATTAGGATATATCTATAAATACCAGGCCATTAGCAGTGATGTGAAAAGACAGTGCATATAACAACACACTAGTTGACATCCCAGCAACCCAGCAGAATTCTTATTACCAATTTATTGCAACACTTTATGGTCTTGTACCTGTATCAATACACTACATCAAGCTATTCTTCCACTATCTATAGTCACCTTCTTGTCCTGTCTTATATGTAAAACCTGTGTCCCATTTTGTTCCCTTTAATTACTCTTTACACTGATTGTTGATACTTTGGCGTCTTACAGACCACCCATTTGGGGCGGCCTGTAACTGGCTCTTTCCCTGCTGGATCAGGGCCTCAGCTGCCACAATGGCAGCCTCTGAAGCCCCGATCTGCCGCTTTCCAGGCTGCGGGGAAGCGGAGAAAGGCCGCTTCCCCACGGCCTGGAAAGGGGTGGCCTTGGGGCTTCAAGCCCCAAGGACACCCGGCGACGGTGGGGACCAAGAGAAAGGGGCTGCTCGGCCCCTTTCTCATTTGCGTCACTGATGCAGCCGTGTAGAGGCTGCGCCACAGACGCAAATCCTGGAAGGAGCTCCGAAATGGAGCTCCTTCCTGCGCCACCAAAAGAGCGCCCCAGGCGCTCTCGCGTGGCGCGACTACATCACTTCTGTATAGGACGCTGCCATTTTCTACGCACTCCACACGTATTAGGGTTAGGGGCATCAGGAAGTGACACTTCTTTCTAACCCTAGTACGCGCAGAGCGCGTACTTTGTGCACGTCTGTAACACGCCTTTGTTATGTTTCTATTACAATTCACACTACTCTTCCCTCAGCCACCTTCACTCCATGTATCTAATGAAGTGGACTTCAGTCCACAAAAGTTTATGCTATAAACTTATTTTTCTCAGTCTTGAAGATGCTACAGTCAGGATGAATGGTAGCTTTTCTTACACAAAATATGCAAATGCTGGCCATCCGAGAGTCAGCTGAAAGTTTTGTCTCTCCCCC
>NW_024842993.1:0-1085 GCF_019175285.1 Sceloporus undulatus
TCTATTTCAGAGGAAGAAAAAGGCAAAAACACTTCTGAGGATTCCCCACCTGGGAAAAAACCCCAGCAAACTTAATAGGGTCACCATAAGTTGAGAGTCAACCTGAAGATACACATGTATATCATGCAGAAATATGCTATTTTCAGCACAAAACTACCACATGAATGCTTTGCATAGAATATCAAACTACAAAGATTCTTGTCAGTCTAGGATTCTTTTCACCAGGGTTGTTGGACACACAAGAGACATGGGTTGTTGACCAATTTTTGAACACAGTCCTCCTCCGAATTCACTGAGGATCCATTCCGGACCCCTCCGTGAACTCGGAAATTCGCATACAGTGGTACCCCGGGATACGAATTGATCGCGTTACGAAATTTCCGGGATACGAAAAAGTTCCATTGGAAAAAACTGTTCCGGGATACGAAGGTTTTTTCAGGTTACGAATTTTTTTCGGCGCGGAATTCAAACGCACGGCTTGCCAGCACTAACGGAAAGCCCTTTTCAGCTTGCGAAATGCATCGGGTTACGAACGCCGCGGCGGAACGAATTAATTTCGTAACCCGAGGGAGCACTGTATATTCAAGCTCCATAGGCTTGACCAGATATGCGCTCCTGCGTGTGGCTGCGTATGCACACCATAGGTGTGTGCGCCATTAACTTTAATAGAGGTCGCCCCTCTGTGAATTATCAAAACCACGGATCTCAGGTCCGTGTAAATGGAGGGGTGACTATATATTGAAATAATTTCCCCATCTCTAGTGACTTACTTTTTCACAAGGGTAACAATCTCAAAGAGTGTTGTTATGGGCCATCGTCCATTTTATCTTGTTGCAGCCACAGGCATCAGAGACCTCCAAAGCAGTGTGAAAAGTTAGCGCAATGTGCGCATGTGTCACTGCCATTGGTCTTGCTCAGTAGAGGCTTGTGTGTATATGAGGGAAGGATTACTTTCCTTTGTTAAGACTCATTCTCACTTGCACTTTAAAGCAATTTCCAGTTTGGCTTTGCTCCGTGTTGGAAATCGATTCCAAACGCTCCCTCGTTCCCACTATAAAGTAGATCTTTTCTTATAATCACTTTTT
>NW_024842994.1:0-1085 GCF_019175285.1 Sceloporus undulatus
TATTTCCACATCGGGATCCGCGAGTCTCATCGAAGATTCCTCGCCTTTGCTGTGGGCTCCGTCGCGTACCACTACAACGTCCTCCCCTTCGGCCTTGCCACAGCACCGAGAGTCTTCACGAAGTGCATGGCACCGGTGGTGGCCTACCTTCATCAAAAGGGGTTCATGGTCTTTCCATACCTGGATGACTGGCTGTTCGCCGCCGAGTCCCAGAGAGAACTGCAGGAGGCACTCTCATTCGCCTTACGCCTTTTGGACTCCCTCGGACTGGTCATCAACCGAGAGAAGTCCCACTTCACACCTTCCAGACAAGTCAAGTTCATCGGCGCCATCCTCAACTCCGAGACATGCTCCGCCTTTCTCCCTCCAGACCGTTTCCAGGCGCTGACGACCGCCATCAGGCCTTGCATCTCCCACAGAAGGGTGAGGGCCAGAGACGTCCAAATCGCCCTGGGCCACATGGCATCGACGACATTCGTCACCCCTTGGGCAAGACTTCGTCTTCGACCTCTCCAATCCTGGTTCCTCTCCGTCTTCTCCCCGTTGGAGGACCCTCCTTCAAAGTGGCTCACGGTCCCGAGACCGGTGGCCGCTTCCCTCAGATGGTGGCTAGACAGCTCCAACGTCTGCACCGGGATGCCCTTTCATCAGCCCCAAGCACAGCTGACTTTAACAACCGATGCATCCCTGGAGGGATGGGGCGCCCACCTGCTCGACCTCGTCATCAAGGACAGGTGGTCCGCACAAGACAAACTCCTCCACATCAACGCTTTGGAGATGCTCGCAGTGGAGAAGGCTTTGAGGGCGTTCGAGTTCGCTGTCGCAGGAAGAGTGGTCCTCCTGAGGACGGACAACACCACCGTGATGTACTACATCAACAAGCAAGGTGGTACCAGATCCAGGACCCTGCTCGACCTCACGCTCCGCATCTGGGACTGGTGCATCCAGAAGCGCGTCCTCCTCCAAGCGATTCACCTTCCTGGGGAGGACAACGAGCTGGCAGATCGCCTCAGCAGATCTCCTTCGGTGTGCCACGAGTGGAGGCTCCATCCCGAGACGGTCAGCGACCTCTTCGATCGGTGGGG
>NW_024842995.1:0-1085 GCF_019175285.1 Sceloporus undulatus
AAAAAGCACCATCCAAGGGCTTCCATGACCAGAGGGAGACTTGGATCCCAGGCAGCCTCTTTGCCAGTGTGTCTCGGTCATCCTTGGTGTTGGTGGGTGGCATTTGGGTGCTTTGGTGGCACATGGCGGGAGATGGTCCGTGAGGCCACCCATGGGCCTGGGTTCCCTCAGGGCCCCTTGCCACCAGTTTTGGGAGGCCCAAGGTGTGTGTCACCCCTTGCCATGGGTCTCTTCTCCTGAAGGAGCCTCATTGCCAGCAGCCCCCATGAATCCCCAGGAGACCCAAGAGCATGTCACAAAGCAGACAGGTGAGTCATGGGGAACCATTGTGCGACTGGGGGAGTTTGCTGGTGGTTGTAAACTGGTGCCAAGTCTACCCTTCTACCAATAAGTTGGTCTTTCTCTAGTTACTCCATGAATTACAATTAATAATTGTAAGCTGCCCTGAGAGCCATTAGGGCTGAAGGGTGGGATATAAATACCTAAATAAATAAATGAAGGAGAGCCCTCCAAGTCCTCTTGCTATCCCCAGCCCTACTCAGGTCTTGCAAACTCAGGGCAGCCTTTGTGGCTTACTTCATGGAGGCTATCCACCTGTAATACTCTTCCTCTTTTCCTCCTGCAGGGCCTTTCCAGGTCTTCCCAATTTGGCTGGAACCCACACTGCCCACACATTCCCAGTATGGGCCAGACAACTATGGACATCCATGCTGTGCCCCTCAGTTATATATCTTTGGCTCTTCCCCCCATACATGCACACCATTACACCAACACACCACCTGTGGTTGCCAATGACCTTCCTTGTTCCATGCAGCTGCCATTGGACACCTCTGTGGCTAGGCAAACAATTGATACACCATCCATACAGTGCATCTATGCATCGAGTGACACATTGGCAAAGCGCAATCATGGAGGGCCCTCATAATGCCCCTTTTCACCCCTTTACCCCATGGCTCCCTGTTGAACTTTCCAGTTTGTGTATGTTGATATTACATCTACTGCATTATTGGGGAGCTGCTGTGTTCCCAAGGCACATGTACCGTTGATATGCGCAAATGTGCAGATATGTGACCAACATGTTCTAT
>NW_024842996.1:0-1085 GCF_019175285.1 Sceloporus undulatus
CCCAGCAGAAACAAAGCCTGTGGGCCTTGAGGGAAGAACATTCCACAGTTGTGTTGCCACATCCAAGAAGGCCCTCTCCCATGACATCCCCCATTGCAGTGTCCTTCTGGTGGGATACAGAATCATAGAATTGTAGAGTTGGAAGAGACCACAAGGCCCATCCAGTCCAACCCTCCTTCCATGCAGGAAATCTAAATCAAAGCATCCTCAACAGATGGCCATCCAGCCTCAGCTTAAATATCTCTAAGGAAGGAGACGCCACTACACTCTGAGGGAGTTTGTTCCACTGTCGAACTGCCCTTACTGTCAGGAAGTTCCTCCTAATGTTGAGGTGGAATCTCTTTTCCTGTAGTTTGCATCCATTGTTCCAGGTCCTGTTCTCTGGAGCAGCAGAAAACAAACTTGTTCCCTCCTCAATATAACATCCCTTCAAATATTTAAATAGGGCTATCTTATCATCTCTTAAGCTTCTCTTCTCCAAGCTAAACATCCCCAGCTCTCTAAGTCATTCCTCATGGGACATAGTTTCCAGACCCTTCACTATTTTAGTCGCTCTTCTTTGGACACGCTCCAATTTCTCAATGTCCTTTTTGAATTGTAGTGCCCAGAACTGGACACAATATTCCAGGTGGGGCCTGACCAAAGCAAAATACAGTGACACTTTTACTTATCTAGACACTATACCTTTATTGATGCAGCCTAAAATTGCATTGGCCTTTTTCGCTGCCGAATCACACTGTTGACTCATGTTCAACTTGTGGTCTACATGGACTCAAAGATCCCTTTCACATGTAGTCTCATTCAGCCAGGTGTCCCCCATCCTATATCTGTGCATTTCATTTTTCTGCCCTAAGATTTCTCCATGTTGAATTTCATTTTGTTAGCTTTGGCTCAGCTTTCAAGTCTATTCAGGTCATTTTGCATTTTAATCCTGTCCTCTGGAGTATTAGCTGTTCCTCCTAATTTGGTGTCATCTGCAAATTTGATAAGTATGCCCCCAGTTCTGTCATCCAAGTCATTGATAAAGATGTTGAATAGCACTGGGCCCAGGACAGAGCCCTGTGGGGTCCCACAGGGCTCTGTCC
>NW_024842997.1:0-1085 GCF_019175285.1 Sceloporus undulatus
GATGACAGAGAGAGGATTCACCGTATCCCCTCAGGAAAAAACAGGATGATTCCGAGAGACGTCATCGTGAGAGTGACTAATTATAATAAGAAGGAGGGACTGACGAACATGATGACAAGAAATCCAGAGAAATTAAGATTTGGAGAAACTAAAGTGGAAATATATAATGATTATTGTCCACAGAAGAAAATATGGAGAACATTGATGAAGCCATGCACTGTTGTTTTGTTGAAGGCTGGGATTAATTACACATGGGGACATCCGTTGTCCTTAAAATTTCAATGGGTAGGAAGAAGATAAAGGATCGACTCTGTGGAACAAGGATTGCAGTTATTGGAAGAATTGGGGATAAATAATGAAGAAGGAGAAAAGCCTGGAGGACCTGGGAAAACGTCTGGAAGAAAAGGAGCTGGAGAGAGCAGGAAAACAGCTGCAGGAGTTGGAAAAGAAGTGATGGTTGCAGCGACTGGAGGAGAAGAAAGCTTGGGAGCAGTTGGAGGAGTTGGAATTGTGTAGATGGAAGATAGAACTACTACATTCAAATAAAAAATTAAGTTTTATATTTATGAGCACTCGGGGGGAGGGCAGTTTTGGGCCTTTGGATGAATTCGCCACCCCTCCCCACAAGGGTAGCCTTGGCAGCCAAGGCAAAGGCAAAAGGCCCTAGTGAATGGAAGTGGGGAGGTAAAATGGAGATGGGGAGGGAGAGGAGAAGGAAAGGGGGGTAGGGGAGGGTATTTGGGTATGGGGAGCACTAATTGGAGCCATTAGAAATAGAAACAAATTGGGTCATGTCAAATAAGGTGAAAATTGTAACATTAAACACCAAAGGTCTTGGTTCGCCGGTCAAACGAAGAAGGATTGAAGCATTATTAAGAAAATCTGCAGCAGATTTGATCTTTTTGCAAGAAAGGCATCAACATAAGGATGGACAAAATGAATTGAAATTGAATTGGGCAAGGGATTATGAGAAAGCATTTGGAAGTTCTAAATCAAGGGGGGTAGCTATAATAATTGCAAAAAAAAATGTAATTTTGCAATAAAAAAGGTACTACAAGATGATGATGGAAGATACATAATAATAC
>NW_024842998.1:0-649 GCF_019175285.1 Sceloporus undulatus
AAGGGGGGAGGAAAGAAGAGAGGAAGAAAGGGTGGGAGGAAACAAAGGTGGGATACAAACCGCCGCCGCCGCCGCCGGTTAGTCCACGGGGGAGCCGGAGCCTCCACACGGCGCGGCTCCCCTGTGGACCGAAAAAGAAGCTCCAAAATGGAGTCGCGTTAGCGACGTAGCGAGGCGCCAGGGGCACATTCGCTACGTCACAAAGGATGCGACGCGTACGGACGCTCAGCATCCGATACGCAAAGATGGCGCCGGCCATGTAGAAGGGCCGGCGCCATCTTGTACGGATGGAGTCCGTAGTAGGCCCAGGGGCGTCTAGAAGAGATGCCCTTTTTTAAAATAGGACGTCCTCTGGACGTCCCAAATGCCAGTTTGTAACCGGCCAAAGAAGGAAGGAAGGAAGGAAGGAAGGGAGTAGAACTTTTTTTTGGATGGTATGGATATCTATTTTATACTAAATTAAATTCTAAGAAGCAATTAAGAGTATTGGTTGAATATTAAACCTAAATGTAGCCCAGTCCTTCCGAAATGGGCATCCATAAAGGAAGCGTTTTGTAATTGGGTCCAGCTAAGCCAAGAAAAATGGGTAAGGTATGAAGATGTGATTGATCAAAAAGGCAAAAGGCATACAAATAAAGTCACAGAGCAA
>NW_024842998.1:749-1084 GCF_019175285.1 Sceloporus undulatus
AAGGGGGGAGGAAAGAAGAGAGGAAGAAAGGGTGGGAGGAAACAAAGGTGGGATACAAACCGCCGCCGCCGCCGCCGGTTAGTCCACGGGGGAGCCGGAGCCTCCACACGGCGCGGCTCCCCTGTGGACCGAAAAAGAAGCTCCAAAATGGAGTCGCGTTAGCGACGTAGCGAGGCGCCAGGGGCACATTCGCTACGTCACAAAGGATGCGACGCGTACGGACGCTCAGCATCCGATACGCAAAGATGGCGCCGGCCATGTAGAAGGGCCGGCGCCATCTTGTACGGATGGAGTCCGTAGTAGGCCCAGGGGCGTCTAGAAGAGATGCCCTTTTT
>NW_024842999.1:0-1084 GCF_019175285.1 Sceloporus undulatus
ATAAAGGGTAGCACAAGTAGCAATACAAGAGGACTAGTAATTATTTACGTACATCATATGAGCAACAGAAAATGGTGAAGCTCATTCCTTGTGGCACAGGCTGTGGCACAGTTCATGAATTACTGTTATTCAAAATTAGAATAAAGGTAAGGACTAAATTCAATCATCATATTAAAATACGATCTGAATAACAGTGCAACGGAATTTAAGGAAATATAAGAAACAAATTTGTACTATTAAGTCTAATTGACACAAAACCAGAGGAATTATGGTCAGAAGCCAGGGACATAGACAAAGAGGAATGCAGAAAGATGATTTCTGTGGCCAAAAAGAAAAAGAATCAATGAATGACTGATGAAACACTTCAAGCAGTTAAGGAAAGACAAGAAACAAAAGTAAAGGGAAACAGGGATAGAATCAGAACCATGAATGTTATTGTTCAAAGTTTAGTACTCAAAGACAAAGAGAATTACTGACGCCCCCTTGTCGTGGGGGAGAGGCTTGCGCACCCTAATGATGTTGTGAGCTATGCTGGCGGTGGTATAATAGCCACCGGCAGGGCCTCCCATGCCAGACAGGTCACAACTGAAGGGTCTGACCAAGAGCGCCAAAGGGCAGGATGGGCTCTCTAGACTTATGGCAACCATCCTAGGAGAAGGAAAACTCTAATCCCAAACCTGGGCAGATGGTGCTCGTCTAAGGTCAGCCATCTAAAAGAAGGAAACTGTAATCAAACCTACGACCCGAGGACCTCGCTGCTACCGTCCATGCTTGTCAAGGCCTCAGCAGACGAGCCTCTGGTTTAAAGGGTGAGGCCAGTTCTGTGCATGCTGCGCTCCACCAGAATAATCCATTGCACAGACTCGAAGGATACATCCACTCTCTGAAAAAGCCCTGTAGTGATAGGTGAGGGATGAAATGGCAGGTGTAAAGATGCACTGGAAGCCGCAGACCCAACCCTGCATGCAGGCAGTTCAGGACTTTGGTCACTTGAGACTGACCGGGGATGACAGTCTTGTTTGGCAGCATCCTGAATGACCAAGCAGCCTTTTTTAAGGAGAGCACTGCTTGCTCCATATGGAGA
>NW_024843000.1:0-169 GCF_019175285.1 Sceloporus undulatus
AAGATGAGTAAAGAACTAGAAATAAGGTTCCTTAACTGGTCCCAGTGAAGGTTACGGGAAACCCTTTTATAATTCACTGGATGATGGCAGCGTTATTTAAGGAAGTTAAGGGTTTGCTGAGCTAATAGCCATAATGTCTAAATGTCTAATTAACAATTTGTAAGACACA
>NW_024843000.1:179-498 GCF_019175285.1 Sceloporus undulatus
ATTATTATTATTATTATTATTATTATTATTATTATTATTATTATTATTATTATTATTACAGGGCCGCAGTTTGGTTGCTTGGACCACTGGAGATCATAACAGTGAGTCAGTTGGAAAAGCCCATCTCACTCCAGAAAATAAAGGTACTTGAGGAGTTTGCACTCTACGTCTTTCTGTAATAATAGCTACAAAACTGATCATAGCATTTGGGACATTTAGTCTTTTAAAAACAAATATGGCAGATTTAAATGTTGCTTTAAAACCTCTTTCCATCTGCCAGCTTTGTGCTGGTTTTGGGGGGAAATGAGAAAGTGTTGGG
>NW_024843000.1:598-1084 GCF_019175285.1 Sceloporus undulatus
TGGACAGTTTGCGGCCAAGAAAGGTCCAAAAGACACGGCAGCAATAGTCCAGTTTGAGAGCGCTTTAACTGCCCTCGCCCAGTGCTAGGGAATCCTGGGAACTGGAGTTTATTGTGGCACCAAAGCTCTCTGACAGAGAAGGCTCAATGTCTCACAAAACTACATTTCCCAGAATTCCCTAGCACTGAGCCATGGCAGTTAAAGTGGTCTCAAATTGGATTATTGCTGCAGTGTGTTTTGGACTTAGGTGACCCTTGACAAGTCACACTCTCTCAGCCTCACACGATGGCAATAGCAACCCCTCTCTGAAGAAACCTGCCAAGGAAACCCCATGAAAAGGTTGCCTTAGGGTTGCCATAATTTGGAAATGACTTGAAGACACATAAAGAACAGATAAAAGTTTACAATTATTTCTCAGGTTGTACATGGGAATGAGACGCAGTGTGGTGCAGTGGTTTGAGAGTTGAGTTACAACTCTGGAGGCCA
>NW_024843001.1:0-664 GCF_019175285.1 Sceloporus undulatus
TATTTGCAGTCCTGCTGTGCTAAGAAAAGGCCCTTGTGATTTTGTTTTTCTGTCCATATGTCTGTTTATGTTTTAAAATTGTATTTTGTTAGATTTAGGTTTTAATTGCTAATAGGATAGATAATTGTTTCGGGTTGTAACTTTGGCTGGGGATTGTGGTTCGTGGTATAAGTTAGCTAAATGGGGGGCTGGGATTTGTTGCAGTTGGTTAGAATAATTTTGGGAACGATAGCGTTTGGAATTTGTGGGATGTTGGCTGAAGAAAGTGGAGGCTGATATTAACAGGAAGGTGGCTAGTTTCTGGGAATGGTAAAGGGGGGCTTGTTACTTGTGGGGCATAGACTGTGGGAATTGAAGGTGGGGGCTAGGTTTTAGAGGGTGGAGTTTTAGGTTTGGGGTTTTTAATGTATTGTTTGGATTGGTGTGGGCAGTTCTGACGTAAACGCTGAATTTCTGACTATGTGTTCTTAACAGAATTCTTTGTTGTTTCAACAGACTGGACTCATTGATGTACAGAAGTTCTGCATTTGCCCAAAATTTACCCTTTCTTCTCTCCTCAGCCATCATCTCCATTCCCAGCTATAAGAACAGCAGAGGCAAACACACATACATTTATATATATGTATATATGTGTGTATTATATCTACATACATACAGTATACAT
>NW_024843001.1:764-1084 GCF_019175285.1 Sceloporus undulatus
TATTTGCAGTCCTGCTGTGCTAAGAAAAGGCCCTTGTGATTTTGTTTTTCTGTCCATATGTCTGTTTATGTTTTAAAATTGTATTTTGTTAGATTTAGGTTTTAATTGCTAATAGGATAGATAATTGTTTCGGGTTGTAACTTTGGCTGGGGATTGTGGTTCGTGGTATAAGTTAGCTAAATGGGGGGCTGGGATTTGTTGCAGTTGGTTAGAATAATTTTGGGAACGATAGCGTTTGGAATTTGTGGGATGTTGGCTGAAGAAAGTGGAGGCTGATATTAACAGGAAGGTGGCTAGTTTCTGGGAATGGTAAAGGGGGG
>NW_024843002.1:0-437 GCF_019175285.1 Sceloporus undulatus
ACTCTCTCCAGGAAGTGAGGGTTTGATTAAAGAGAGGACTGGCTTCTGAAATCTGTTATTAGACCATTTTTTAAAGGGTTTTCTTTTGAGCGAACCACTCAGCTTGTGGTCTCTCCCTCCGTCCTCCCCATAAAGGGAAGGCAGAACGGTCATCAATGGCAGAGAAAGGCCCCATTGACCCAGTGGAGGGGACCCCACTGCATCTGGGAGATCTGGTGCCACAACAAACTACAATTCCTGGAATTCCTTAGCACTGAGCCATGGAAGTTAAAGCGGTGCCAAGATGGATGATCTCTGCAATGTGGACCCAGTCTTAGTGGACCATTGGAGCATGGACTGACTCTACAGTATGTTTCCAAATGGTAAAGTGAAGGGGGAAAAGTAGAGAAATCTATTATTAAACCAGTTTTAAAAAAGGGTTTTCTTTTGAGCGAACC
>NW_024843002.1:537-1084 GCF_019175285.1 Sceloporus undulatus
GATCTCTGCAATGTGGACCCAGTCTTAGTGGATGGTTTTGGAGCATGCACTCATTCTATGTTTCCAAATGGTAAAGTGAAGGGGGAAAAGTAGAGAAATCTATTATTAAACCAGTTTAAAAAAAGGGTTTTCTTTTGAGCGAACCACTCAGCTTGTGGTCTCTCCCTCCGTCCTCCCCATAAAGGGAAGGTAGAACGGTCATCAATGGCAGAAGAAGGCCCCATTGACCCAGCGGAGGGGACCCCACTGCATCTGGGGGCGCCCCCTGACAGCATCCCACTCAGGAGAGACCACTCGGCCTCCTCCTCGTGGTTCGCTCGACCGACCACTTTCGAATGCACTTCTCTAGTGAGACACTATAGAAATGATCCCTGAAAGTATAGTCTTGGCCTGAGCTGGAGCTCCAGAAAGGCCCAGCAGAGGCAGCCGGGCTTCCAGGCCGAGGGGAGCCAAGGGCCAAGTCCCCTTCGGATGCCCTTGGCCTGGCACCCAGGGACCCTCAGGGCCCCATTTTGGATTCGGGGTGAAGCCCAGATCCAGGCAAGGC
>NW_024843003.1:0-289 GCF_019175285.1 Sceloporus undulatus
CTGGACTGACGCTGAAGAACAGCCAGTTGGGGCTGTTATTTATACTGAAATTGTTGCTTGAGGGTGTAACAGAAATTTCAGGAAACTTAAATATCTAGGATTTGCAGAGCAAAAGGATTGGCAAGAGGACCTAGTAATTGAAAATCCAAGCGTTTATTTCCACTTGTCGACTCAGTGGAATTCAAGTTCCAAAAAGCTGAGGCCCCGAACAAGACAAAATGGCTCTTTTTATATTATTCAAGACAAAGAAGCTTCTTCAATACACCTGATTGGCTAATTACAATTTAAA
>NW_024843003.1:389-1084 GCF_019175285.1 Sceloporus undulatus
ACAAAGGAGCTTCTTCAATACACCTGATTGGCTAATTACAATTTAAACATATAGAATTCTTACAATCAGAACAGAAATACATGCATACATTAAAACTGCATCATCACTCCTTACCCCCTCCTTTAGGAATTCAGTGGCTTTCCTCCTAACCTTGCTTCTGAATGTCCTTATCTCAGTAGTTTATATGTCTTTTTACTGGTGCCAGCTTCCATCCAGGTCAAGATGCACTCATTATTCCTTTGCTCTAGTTTTCCTAAACTCCAAGCCTTTATTTCAAAAACCATCTCTCTGGCTGACAAAGGTGACTCCATCTTTCTATAGTTTTTTATTCCAACAAGGAATTTTTCCACCACAAGGGCAGAAACCAAGCATTTGAAAACGTTTAAATTGCTTTAGGATGTTTTTTGTGTGGGGAAAGAATGGTCTGAAACTGAATTAAATGAAATGGGTGCTTGGTGGAAATACTTCAGCCAAAAAGCATTATCACACCAGCTCTCAGGTCCTTCTTGGCTCTGAATTCTGGTCCCATTCAAAGCCAATGGATAGCACAGTCTGAAGGCGACACTCCCAGAGCTCAATAATAACACAGCAAGAACAGAAGGAAATCTCCAGATATAGGTATTGGCAATGCACTAACCCCTTTCCACACTTAAAGATAACTCACAGACACAGTTGATTTCCTCCAAGTCCTTGGA
>NW_024843004.1:0-1084 GCF_019175285.1 Sceloporus undulatus
TCTGCTATGTTATTGTTGAGCTGCATCTGGGAGTGTCACCCTCAGATGATGCTATATATTGGCTTGTGAACACGATAGGAATTCAGAGCCAAGAAGAACTGAGAGCCAAAGTACTAATCCTTTTTGTCTGATTTATTTGCTCCAAACACTCATTGCATTCAATTTGGTTTCAGACCATTCATCCCCCCAAGACACATTCTAAAGCGATTTAAACCCTTTTGGACACTCGGTTTCTGCCCCCAAGCAACAATTACAGTATAAATATCTGCCATGACTGGCTGTTCTTTGACTTCAGTCCAATTACAAACAGACAGACAGTCGGTTTACATGGCTAAGCACCTCAATGCAGCCGCCAGCCCCACTTGTTGCATGAGCTCCTGACTTCTCTTCCCATTTCGAATGCTCAGCAATTGGAATCAAGATCCACCTAGGTAAAGTATTACCATTATGAAAGTCTTACATCTCTTGACCACTCCCACATGTTATCTAGTTCTTGTGCGTGTGTGGGAACACTTACGTGTGTGTGTGTGTGTGTGTGTGTTTGTTTGTGTGTATTATGCTTTTAACCTCAATAAAAAATAAAAAAACCTATTTCAAATGGCTTTGGAGGTCTGTGTCCTTCCAGGCTTGGTATAGTTAAGCTGAATCTCGATGTCGCTCTTGCCCCAACCAAACTTTATTTCTCCTTTCAGCTAAGTACCTAATTCCCCTAAAAGCATAGCACTTGCGGTGTCCTCCCCAGACTCCAGCATTCTGGGTAACAAAGGGCCTCTGGAATCAACCATGGAACTAAGAAAGCTCAGGTAGGAAAAGAAACATTAGAGAATTGTTCTCTAAGCCATTGCAGGGTCAACAGAAGGATTTTACCCAAGAAGTCTCTCCAGAGTCTCAAAAGGCTTGAAGAGGAGCCAAAAAAGCCAGGAAACTTGGTCAGGGATGGGCTGAGAAGCATTTGGAGTCAAAAAGCATTTATCTCCATGGTTCCTTCCCACAAAACCCTAGAATTGAAAGTTTAATATAGGATATTAAGAATCCTTAGAAAGTGGAGAGAAATAGTGACTCACTAAACTACAAATTCCAAGAT
>NW_024843005.1:0-1084 GCF_019175285.1 Sceloporus undulatus
ACTTTGCCTGATGAAGAAGCCAGTGGAACTTTGAAAGCTTGCAACATATATTTTGTGCATTTTGGTTGTCCCAATAAAAGCATCATTGTTTGGTGGGTTTTTGATGTTATTGGATTTGCTATATGGTAAACATGGTTACCCCTGGATATCAGGATTTGCTATATGGTGAACATGGCTACCCCTGGATATCAGCGAAAGCTTTGTTTGTTTCCCGAGTCCATTTATCCTGCTGTCCCTAGAGAATGCCTCTGTTATTTACATCTCAGTTAAGTATATCATGACTGCTAAAAGGAACCTTCAGATTTAGAGGCAGTATATCTTCAGATGCATTAGGTGCTAGTGACAAACAACAAGGAGAGACCCTGGTGGCACAGTGGTTAAATGCCTGTACTGCAGCCACTCACTCAAAATCACAAAGTTGCGAGTTCAAGGCCAGCTAGCTTGACTCAGGCTTGCATCTTTCTGAGGTCGCTAAAATGAGTACCCAGATTGTTGGGGGCAAATTATCTTACAGTTGTAAACCGCTTAGATACTGCTTAGGCAGTATGGAGTAGTATATAAATGAAGCTTGTTTGTTTGTTTACATGACATCACTCCCAAAAAGGCCATTTTAAGGGATTGTACCAGACAGCTTTCCCCCCCCCCCCCTCTGTTTAATCATGTTCCATCAAAGTGAGAGATCTCATTCCATATGGTGATCTCTTCACAACCTCATGGGTCCACCAGGTGTGTTTGACTACAACTCCTATCATCCAAGCCATGATGCCTGCTAATTGATGTGAGTTGTAGTCCTCCTGGTTAGGGAATGCTGCTTTGGCATCTTACCCAAGAAGCTGCAGATTCTTTGTGGCCAGTGTCAAAACACACGTTTCCATGGCATATGAATAAATCAGTCTGCCTTATGGTCCAGGGAACGGTTGTGTAATAACATTTTTCCTAAGACTTAAAAAGCACACTCACTACCTTCAGTACCGCCCACTCTTTCAGCCTACCTAAGACTTCAAGTGAGACCATCTTTTGGGCTCTTCCAAAAATACCACAGCCCCCATGCTTTAGAAATGTGCAGGACTTAATGTTTACGCTG
>NW_024843006.1:0-1084 GCF_019175285.1 Sceloporus undulatus
TCCAAAATCCATTTCACACGTAGTTTCATTCAGCCAGGTGTGCCCCAACCTATATCTGTCCATTTCATTTTTCCGCCCTCAGTGCAATACCTTACATTTCTCTGTATTGAAATTCAATTTTTTAGCATTGGCCCAGGTTTCTAATGTATTAAGGTCATTCTGAAGTTTGATCCAGTCCTCAGGGGTATTAGCTACTCCTCCTAATTTGGTGTCATCTGCAAATTTGATAAGTATACCCTCAATTCTGTCATCCAAGTCATTGATAAAGATGTTGAACAGCACTGGGTCCAGGACAGAACCTTATGGGACCCCACTGGTCACTTCTCTCCAGGAGGAAAAGGAGCAATTATTGAGCACCCTTTGAGTTTGGCCAGTCAGTCAGTGACAAATCCATGTAACCAAGTGTTCAAAAAGGTTTAAATCACTTTAGAATGTTTCCTGTGGGGGGAAATGGTCTGAAACCAAATTGAATGCAATGGGCGCTTCGTGCAAATATCTCAGACAAAAATGATTAGCACACTGGTTCTCGGGTCCTTCTTGGCTCTGAATTTCGATTGCATTCAAACGCCAGTGTACACTACAATCTGAGGTTGCCGCTCCCAGATGCAGCTCAGCAGTAACATAGCAGAGTACGGAAGTAAATAGCCAGATATATAGATATTGGCAATGCACTGACCACTTTTCACACTTAAAAATATGTTACAAAAACAGTTGATTTCATCGCAATCATTGGACGTTCTTTATCCTGAGTTGCAAAATAATACAAATATTTCAAGCTCTCATCTCTGACTTCCATCATCTTCACCATCCATTGTACACACAACTCCAATCCAATCCACACAAATCCGCATGTGAGCTGCATACTGTATTGGTTGTGAGTCATCTCCTGGTGCCAAACAGCATGAAGGGACCTCTGCAGTTAGCTTCCATCATGACTTGGGCTCTCACTCAGCACTCTATGGCCGTCTCACAGGATATGATGCCACCCGTCAATCAAAGTATTTTTGCACATGTTTAATGGAATATTTTTTTCAATCGTCCTTTGTATGAATATCTCCTTCCAGTGATTCCCTTAAGGTAGACC
>NW_024843007.1:0-1084 GCF_019175285.1 Sceloporus undulatus
GAGAATGACACCTTTGCCTTCTGATGATGGTTCAGCAGACACAAACTTTGCTGCATGCACAAAATTATTGAAAATGTGTATAAAATCACCTTCATGTGTATAAGGAGTATAAGAAACATAAATGAATTTTATGTTTAGACTTGGATCCTGTCTCCGAGGCATCTCATTATGCCTAGGCAAATATTCCAAAATCTGAAATCCAAGTGGCAACCATGGCCTAACTCAGATTGTGTTGGTTGCAACTCCCAGCATTCTTCGGCATTGCCTGTGCTTGCTAAGGCTTGTGGGAGCTGCAGTCGAAGGGCTGCACAGCCCCAAACCTGTATTTATTTATGGTAGGCTTTCTTTAGGGTTGCTGCAGTTTGGAAACGACTTGCAGGCACAGAGCAGCAACAATAACAAACAACAACAACACAAAAGGAAACCAAATCCAATTTCTGTAAAACGTTTTAAAGTTTAAAAAGGTAAACAAGCAACCTAATTAAAAGCTGGAGAAATTTCATCATTAATTCATTTCACAGCTTTGAAAACATGATGAATATAAAAGCCATGGAAACACACTGTCGCGCCTTGATTTGCCTTTTTTCACTGCTGCCATTTGTCTGTTAATTGTTGTTATTCCCTGCTTCGATCCATGGGGAGAGTGGGTAAGAAGAAGAAGAAGAAGATGATGATAGTTGTTGTGGATGTTAAACTTGGGAGCCACTGGGTTACGGTTACGGTCTGGATTTACCAGATGGATGGATGGATGGATAAATCTTTGGAGAAAGATGTGAACAGAATGGCTTTCCATTTCCATGCAATTGCACATTTTTTATGAGAAATAAAAAAGCTCTTTTGGAAAGGGAGGCAATATCCTTCCTCTGCTTTCTTTGGGCCATTTGTTTTCCTGGTTTGGCGTAGGTGGGGGGCTTAAGAAACCCACCTCTGAGAGGCATCTGTTGGCTGCAAAGAGATGATCAATCCAATTAGCTTAATTGTTTGCTGAGCAGCCCTGCAAAAAAGTCTCCCTTTCTTTTGCTGCTTTACAAACCTGCTTCCATCTGCCTTTTTACACCCAACCAGCCCTTGCGGCAGCGAGCAG
>NW_024843008.1:0-1084 GCF_019175285.1 Sceloporus undulatus
GATTGAGGCAACACCAGGTGCTGTTCCTGCCCTGCCAGGTCCCAGCTGTGATCCTCCAGTCCCAGAGGAGGAGGTTCAACCAGGTCCTAGTGCCACAGAGAGGCTTCCTTCGGTACCACAGCCTAGTGGTGAGTCTGGAGACGAAGCTTGCCTGCAGGTGCCTTCTTACAAAGAGAGAAGAGCCGAGAGTTCTTGCAGACGCAGATCACAGATTTTGCCGAGAGGCAATTAGCCAACCATCCTCAGGTGGCACGAGGGAGAGTTTCCCTTACTAATAATAATAATAATAATAATAATAATAATAATAATATTTATTTGTATACCGCCCTCTGGCAAACCAATCCACTTAAGTGGGAGAGAGACTAATGCTGGTTGCTAGAGTTTATTGCATGATCCCTCGGCGTGATTGCTGCTAGCTCCTAGTATCTAGATTCTCTGTTACCTTGACCTCGGACCGGACTTCGTTATCTCTTGGCTGTTTTGACCCTGGACTGTTTGACTACGCTGTTTCCCGGTATCCTGACTTCGGCTTGACTTTCGGAACGTTGGAATCTCTGGAATCCTGACTTCGGCTAGTATTCTTGACCTGCCCTCGGACTGCTTCTTTGCTGGGTCTGCTTTACTTCCACTGAACTAAAGGCTCTGTTATCAGCTACGGTCAGTGTTGCTGGCAGCTTTCCCGGACAACGCCTAGGGTTGCTATAGTGCCGGACCTCAAAACCAGGGAAAATGTAGGACAAAATTTTCAAATGTAGGACACACAAAAAAGTGTGTCCTACATTTGAAAATTCTGTCCTACATTTTACCACGATCACGGCGGGGAGCGGAGGCCAAGTGGCAAGGGAAAGCCTCCACTTAAGGAGGCTTTCCCTCCCCACCTGGGCCCCGCCGCGACCGGAGGCCAGGATCGGGGCCTCACCTCGTTCCTGGCCCCCTCAGGGACCAGGAAGGAGGGGGGAGGCCGGCGGCGATCGCCCCAGCCTCGCCTCGTTCCTGGCCCCCGCCGGGACCAGGAAGGAGGGGGAGGCCGGCGGTTATCGCCGCGCCTTCGCCTCCTTCTTGGCCCCCGCCGGGACCAGGAAGG
>NW_024843009.1:0-1084 GCF_019175285.1 Sceloporus undulatus
TGAGGAGGAATGGAAACTGTTGACGAAGAAGCAGAGACTGATGTACAGTTCTGTTATGATGGAGAATTATGACAATGTGGCCTCTGTGGGTAAGGAACCTGAATCCATTGCACTTCCTGTGAAGACTGAGGGCCCTTTCATAATCTACTGTCAGAGCGCTATGATTCCCCTTTAGAATTATAGAATCAAAGAGTTGAAATAGACCACAAGGAGCATCCGGTTCAATCTTCTGCCATGCAGGAATAGACATTCAAAGCACCCCCGAGAGATGGCCATCCAGCCTCTGTTTAAAAACCTCCAAAGAAAGAGACTCCTCCAAACTCTGAAGGAGTATATTCCACTGTTGAAGAGCTATTACTGTCAGGAAGTTGCTCCTAAAGTTTAAGTGGATTCTCTTGTCCCTGTGGCTTGCATCCATTGTTCCATGTCCTTTTCTCTGGAGTAGCAGAAAGCAAGCCTGCTCCATCCTGAATATGGCATCTCTTCAAATATTTGAACAGGGCTGTCATATCCACTCTTAACTTCTCTTCTCCAAGCTAAACATATCCAGCTCCCTAAGTCATTCCTCAGAGAGTATGGTTTCCAGATTGTTCAACATTTTGGTTTCTTTCTTCTGGACATGCTCCAGCTTCTCAATATCTGTTTGAATTATGGTGCCCAGAACTGGACACAGGATTATTGCAAGTGAGCCCTGACCAAAACAGAATAGAGTGACACTATTACTTCCCTTGATCTTGACACTATACTCCTATTGATACAGCCTAGGATCACATTGGCCTTTTTAGCTGCTGCATCACACTGTTGACACATGTTCAACTTGTGCTGTACTACCATTCCTAGTTCCCTTTCACACGTAATTTAATTGTCATAACAACTTCCTGTGGAATCTTAGAATTTCTAGTGAGGCACTATTGTTCTCCACTTTGTAAGGTTTCTAAATATCCAATCCTAAACTGCCAATTCTGGAATTTTGTGGGAAAGAGCCATGGAGATTAATGCTTTTTGTCCCCAAATGGTCCTTATGCCATTCCTGAGCAAGTTTCCTGGCTTTTGTAGCCCCTCTTCCAGCCTTTTTTGGCTCTGA
>NW_024843010.1:0-1084 GCF_019175285.1 Sceloporus undulatus
ATTCTTTCAACTTTTACTTAAAGATTCTTCCAGTTCCTGGGTTATATCACCCATTTGCCAAACTACATATTTTTCAACACTGTCCTATTTAATATATAGCTTCCAGAACCCCAAACTCTTTATTAGAACCTACAAAAGCCTGTTGTGATGCTTTTAATCACTACTTCACCAACAAAATCTCTCAGATAAGAGCCGATTTGGGTACTGGACTTATGACAGAGGCAACAGGAGATGTGTCCAGAGCTTCCGCCCATACTGTTATTCTGGATCAATTTGAGTCATTAGTACAGAGGATGTGGACAAGCTCCTTTAAAAAGACGACTTGCTCTCTCGATCCTTGCCCATATAGCCTGGCCATCCAGGGGGAGATATCATCAAGATGCTGGTAAAAACATAACTAATGCATCTTTCAGAGAAGGCTGTCTTCCATCTTGCCTCAAAGAGGCGGTGGTTAAACAACTTCTAAAAAGCCTTCCCTTGACCCCTGGACAGAAACAATTACAGGCCAATTTGGATCTTAATATTCTTAGGCAAGGTAATTGAGAGGGAAGTCATCATTCAACTCCAAGGAGTCTTGGAAGAAATGGATTTTTCTACATCCATTTCAAACTGGATTTAGGAAGGGTTACAGAGTTGACACAGCCATGGTCACCTTAGTCGATGATCTCCGTTTGAGCATTGACAGCTCTTTGAAAAGGGGAAATGTGACCCTGCTGGTACTATTGAAGGCCTCTCAGTGGCCTTCAATACCATTGACCACAGTATCCTTCTGGAACATATGGGAGAGTTGGGAATTGGGGCACTGCTTTCCAGTGGTTCAGGTCCTACATCTCTGGCAGATTCCTGTCACTTGGGGACAGTTGTTCGTCCAAGAGGGAGCTCAAGTCGGACATTCCTCAAAGCGTGATTCTGTCCCCAATGCTATTCAACATTTACATGAAGCTGCTGGGTGAGATCATTCAAAGACATGGGGCGGGGAGCAGGGATACCTTGAAACAGTAGTACATGCGCTGGTCACCTCTCGGCTTGACTTCTGTAACACACTCTACATGGGACTACCCTTGTGCCAAGTTCAGAAACTTCA
>NW_024843011.1:0-614 GCF_019175285.1 Sceloporus undulatus
GGGGGTTTTATTCTGTTTGTGTGTAATTGTTTTTAACCCTGATGTATATGTTGTTTGATGTTTTGCTGTCAACCGCCCTGATCTATGGAAGGGCGGTATAAAAATAAAAATTTTATTATTATTATTTATTTATCTACAAAGAAGAGTGGCAAACTTAGATTCCCTGGGCGTAATTTGCGCTCGTGCGTTGAAGTTATTGAAATATATGTATTTTATCTGGGAGATATCCTTGGCAGTGATTTGTTTTGGACAGGACTCTTCTAGAAGGGTTAGATGTCGCTTACATTCGTTTTGAGTGAGGATACCGGCAGGTTTGGGATAGCTGGACAATATTATTTCATGTTGGATAAGAACTAACTTCCATTTTTTTGTGGTTTGTTAGTGCCATTTTCTGCCTTTCACAAGAAGGTTATTTAAATAAGGTTTAGATACTCGTGGTTTTTTCGGCATAACATGCTTTGCAGACACAACGGAGGTGGCATTCAGCTGAGGTTTCTTTCCCAGTTTGGGAGTAGGAGGCTCTCTATTTGGTCTCTTGTTATAAGGATGGCTTATAGTTTGTGTCAGATTCTTGGCCATTGAATCCCGGAGAGGCATTATTTCCTTGGTGTTAA
>NW_024843011.1:714-1084 GCF_019175285.1 Sceloporus undulatus
GGGGGTTTTATTCTGTTTGTGTGTAATTGTTTTTAACCCTGATGTATATGTTGTTTGATGTTTTGCTGTCAACCGCCCTGATCTATGGAAGGGCGGTATAAAAATAAAAATTTTATTATTATTATTTATTTATCTACAAAGAAGAGTGGCAAACTTAGATTCCCTGGGCGTAATTTGCGCTCGTGCGTTGAAGTTATTGAAATATATGTATTTTATCTGGGAGATATCCTTGGCAGTGATTTGTTTTGGACAGGACTCTTCTAGAAGGGTTAGATGTCGCTTACATTCGTTTTGAGTGAGGATACCGGCAGGTTTGGGATAGCTGGACAATATTATTTCATGTTGGATAAGAACTAACTTCCATTTTTTT
>NW_024843012.1:0-1084 GCF_019175285.1 Sceloporus undulatus
AGTTGTCGCCGTTCCCCCTTGAACTGCCAGCCATGATGGGCAGGGATTGAGAGAGCAGGTCATCTTCTTAACACTACTGAGGATCTTGTCCACATCCTCGGTACTAACAGACTCAATATGATCCAGTACAACTGAGTCCACGGAAGCTCTGGTCGCCTCTACTCTCGATTCTGGACCAATAACAGCATCGAGATCAGCTCTTAGCTGAGAGATTTTATCCGCGAAGAAGTTGTTAAACTCGTCACAGCAGGCTTTAGATGGCTCTAATAGCGAGTTCAGGTGGGGGGAGCCAGTTGAGTGAGCTCAATAGGATGGATCTCATCCGGCAGGTCCTTTCAGAGCAAAGCAACATCTTGTATTTTGCCTGGAAACTAATGGGCAGCCAGTGGAGGGATTTAAGACCGGTGTAATGTGGGCAGTTCTAGAAGTGCCTGTAACCATCCTGGCTGCCATATTCTGTACCAATTGAAGTTTCCGAACTTGGAATAAGGGTAGCCTCATGTAGAGTGCATTACAGAAATCAAGTCGAGAGGTTACCGGTACATGTACCACTGTTTGAAGGTCCCCCCGGTCCAGGTAGGGTCGCAGCTGCCGTATTAGCCGAAGCTGATAGCAGGCACCTCTGACTGTCGCATCCACCTGAGAAGTCAAGTGAAGCGACGAGTCCAGAAGCACCCCCAGACTGCGAACTGTGTCCTTCAGGACAGGTGGACAAATTTCCTTCCCGGGACCGGGGGAGCCTATCACAAGTACTTCCGTTTTCTCTGGATTCAGGTTGAGTCTATTTTCCCTCATCCAGCCCATTAATGACTCCAGACAGACATTGAGCGGAGAGATGCCATCCCTAGTCAATGCATCAGTTGGAGACACAGAGAAGACTATTTGAGTGTCATCAGCGTACTGATAACACCGCGCCCCGTGTCTCCGGATGATCTCTCCCAGCGGCTTCATGTAAATGTTGAATAGCATAGGGGACAAAATCACTCCTTGAGGGACCCCTGATGTATCGGAGCGACAGTCCCCCAGCTCCACCATCTGGAATCTGCCTGAGAGGTAGGAATGGAACCACTGCAGAGCAGTGCCC
>NW_024843013.1:0-1084 GCF_019175285.1 Sceloporus undulatus
TTCACCTCAGTTTATTAACCCCGGTGCATGATGGGAAGTTGTCCACTTTCTAAACCCCTCGCCTGTTTATTCACCCCGGTGCATGATGGGAGGTGGCCCGCTTTCTGAGTCCCTCACCCCGGTGCATGATGGGAGGTGGTCCACCGTCTCAGGCCTCCCTTTATTCATGATGGGAGGTGGTCTGCTTTCTGCAACCCTCACCTCCTCAGCGTATTCAGGCGTATTGAAAGCTGCCCAGTCTTCGTTTAAAACCCACCGTGTTCCCTTTTCACCCTCAGCGCCATTAGCCGTCCAATCAGCGTCGAGCTCCCGCCCGGTTGCCTAGCGTTCGGAGCAAGCGGGAAGTATGGCGGCGGCAACAGCAGCAAGGAGGAAAAGCGAGGGGACAAAGCCAGCCATGGACGGCAGGGGAGGTAGGTGGGCCTAGTGGCGCAGCCCAGGGTTGGTGTGTTGAGGGCAAAGCGAGGAGAGGCGGTTAAGCCCCCCCCCCGAGAGTGTTAAGGGAGTTGTAGTCTTTGTGCTGCTGCAATTTGGACCGTGGCATTAAGCTTATTTTTAGAGCCGGACTACAAATCCCAGAGGGCCTTTGTCTTCTCTTTGAAGTGGGAAGATTGGGAGGACGGCTTGAAAGCGGTGTTTGCTGTGAAGAGGAGGGAGGGGAAAATGCGAGGTCACAAAATCCAGTTTGACACCCCCTTTAGCTGCCAGGGCTCTGTGCTATGGAATTCTGGGAATTGTAGTTTCATCTGGCACCAGAGCAAACTACAATTCCCAGAATTCCATAGTGCAGAGCCCAGGCAGCTAAAGGGGGTGTCAAACTAGATTATTTCTGAGCTGCAAATTATGCAGCTTTTGCCTCAGAGGCTGCCTCCGCACTGCAGAAATAATCCAGGTTGACACCCTTTAACTGCTATGCTATGGAATTCTGGGAACTGTACATTTGGCCGTTAAAGGGATGTCAAGCTGGATTATTTTCAGCCGTGTGGATGCAGCCTCTGGGACAAAAGACCTCCCTTTCCCCCTCCCCTTCACAGCAGACACTGCTTGAGAAGCTCTCTTACAGCCAAAGTCTTTTCTTTTTCTG
>NW_024843014.1:0-1084 GCF_019175285.1 Sceloporus undulatus
ATCCCTTCTTGTGATTTCTGTAAACTGTTTCTTTGTTTTGTTTTTTTAATGAACTGAAATGAAATTTGTGTGCATCCTGAAACTTGGCCAGGATGGAGACTATTTGGCCTTAAAATGCTTTAGAATTAATGTCCCAAAGTGCCAGTCATGATGGTTCATGGAAGAGGATTATGGGGAATACAGTCAAAATTTTTAAGGCTTTCCCATTCCTCATCCTGGGGACACAAGATGATTTTGCCAGTCCGCATTCTACACCCTGTTTATCCATTTATTTACCACCTTACCAACAGAGTATATGAAGAGAGTAAAGATGCTATGAAGAAGAATCATCTTCAGTCTTGATCAGTATCTGCAGCTTCTGAATGGAGGGAGATTTAAAGACAGAGCAAAATACTTCACAGATGTGAAGCTATTCAGATAATTCTAGATAGACGTGCACCTCCCATTTATTGTCTCTAAGACCAAATACTTGCCAACGGTGCTGGCAATAATGCATGGGCTTATGGAAATTCTACTTTTTGGAAAGATACCCAGACTTGTGCAAATTTATCCTTGGGATGTGGTAAACTTCTGGGAATATACTAATAATGTTGCTTGATTTTTTGAAAACAGAACAGGGGGGGGGGGGGGTGCGGTGGCATCCAGCACAGGCCAAAGGTTCTTTCCTGAAACAAAACACATGCATATATTGGATAATTCCCAGCCGTTACTTCTCATGAAGTCAGAATTGACTTAAGATGACCCTATGAATAAGAGACCTCCATGGACTCAGTCATTTGACCTGTGCTGGACTTGCAAACGCCATAGAATGGTGCTATGTCAGTTAAATTAGAATTTTAGTGCTCTAAATGCACTCTAAATGTTTAGTATAAAGAGGTAAAAAGGTCATAGATACCATTGTGGGCAAAACAGATTTATCTGCCAAAAAACCTCAATCATACAGTATTTGACTTCTAAGCCAAGTTGACTTCCAAACCACCTTGAGTTCTAATTTTGGGGGAGAGATATGAATAAATATAATGATACAATCATTCTGCAGTACTACTTCACAGGAAAATTAGGGAGAGACACAATACGGATAAAC
>NW_024843015.1:0-1084 GCF_019175285.1 Sceloporus undulatus
GTTGCTCACACACATGCCAGCACTCAAATAAGTCTGGAGTTGACGATGCAAATGTATTTGAAATGCGTTCCAGGCATGCAGTGTTTAATCCCAAATTATCCTGGATCTATTCATATTTGTTATTCACACTACTGAAAATGTCAATCTCTTTTAAAACTCAGGGGAAAAAACGGTATTGATTATCCCAGGTTAAATGGGGTTTTTTGGGGGCACTCCCCCAACTTAATTGAGTGCATTCAGAATGCATGTGAACAACAGAGATTCAACCCGGATTCATCCTGGATTATTTTCAACCTCTGAATAAGGCCCTGGATTACCAATTCTGCTGGTTCTGTTGTGAGTTGCTGCTCACTTTCTTTGTGCTGTCATTGCACAAGGGCAACCTGTCCCTAAAAGTGCTGTCCTGCCACACACTGCAACTGTTGCCCAACAGCCATGCTGAGTAAACAGTGCTCCACATGACGATGAAAACTGGTAGATCTGCCTTGTTAATATGGATCAACAAAGTGGCATGCATTTTTGGACTTTAATTTTAGGGACTCATCTACACGGGGGATTTATGAGCATCCATTCGCATTGGCCAATGCGTATTCGCGTTATAACGCATCATTCATTCACACTCGCGCTCTCTGAATACGCTTTGCCGATTCGTATTTGCGTCATATCGCAACATTCATCCACACCTGGGCGGCCTTCTGGATCGAGGTCTTGCGCATCGGCCAATGCGTATTCACGCAAAGCGAGGCCAGTGCAGATTGGATGACCACACCAGCCCAATACAATGTGTGTTCGCTGATGCGCATTGGCAGCTTTGCACATGCTCTGTGGGGCTCTGAATGGGGCGCAACATTTTTAACTTCCGGGGGTGAAGAATGAGGTCACTGTTTAGCGCAGAATATCGCGAGAATTGCTGCCTTTAGCCACTTAGGAAAGGGGTATGCTCCATCTGTATATGTGTGTGTGTGTGTGTGTGTGTATGCACACACATAAATACATATATATATATATATACACACATACATATACATATGCACACTCACGCATACACACACACACACACAAACTGTGGAGCAGCCGAAAGTGT
>NW_024843016.1:0-1084 GCF_019175285.1 Sceloporus undulatus
TACGTACTAGGGTTAGGGGGGTGCGGAAGCACCGCCCCTTCCTAACCCTAGTACGTATTGTATACGTACTATTTGGCGGTCTGTAAACCGCCTGTAACAGGCCAGGGAAACCTCAGGAGAGGGTTTGCCAGCCCCAGCTCTCAAAAAACCCTAATATTTCTAGAATTGTCTATATAAAATGGAAGCTGGAATGTACTGGCCCACCTTCCTCCCTCCATTCCTTGTTCTCCATCTCACCTTTGAGTTCCCCATTCAGGTTCACAATGAAGGGGCTGTTCTTCCAGTCAAAGGTGGTTAGCAGGTGAAGGAAGCGAAGGAATCCCACCTGGGGAGAGCTGTGTGGAGAGAGAAAGGGCATCAGAAGAGGTGGTGGGGGAAAAACACACCAAACAACCTGGGTTTTTTGGGTTGAACTGGGCTTTTTTGGCTTAAACCAATTTTGTTGCATTAGAGTTTCAATGAAAAAAACTGAATTGGCCCTCTGTATCCACAGATTCTTGACCTACGGATTCAACCATCCAGAGCTTGAAAATATTTTTTAAAGAACTATAAATTCCAAAAGCAAACCTTGATTTTGCCATTTTATATGAGGGACACCATTTTACTACACCACTGTATATAATGGGAACGAACAAAACCCTAGCAGATACCAAGGGACCACTGTAATACTGTGAAACGTTATTTTACGCATCAGAAAGTTTGATTGTCCATGTTTTAATGCTTTCTAACATTAACAATCCCAAGTTATTAGGCTTTGATTTGACTTACATCTTTCAATAAAACATGAATCTATGTAGACGATATGTAATAAAACATACGAAGTACTCTCAGAGTTGTTTTGCTTGAACTTAGTTAATTGGAGGGTTTGTTTCTGAATGGCATTTCTAGCGTTACAAAATAAAGTGTAAATTAGCAAAAGGCCACAAAATAGATTAACAAGAAGCCAATGATATTGGATACTAGTCTAACAATGACCTGCTAGTACACTGTTCAAGTTAAAATGTTTAAATTCAAACAGCCATTGCTGTTCCAGTAAAAAGGCTGGATATTAGCCAGTAATATTAGCCAGACTTTTTTAAAAAAA
>NW_024843017.1:0-1084 GCF_019175285.1 Sceloporus undulatus
TTGGGTTTTAATATTTTAATAACACTTAAATAACCTTTTCCCCAACTTTAGATCTTTATATGTTCCATATTTTTCCCTCTGTTGAATCTCCTTTTCCAGTTGGTTGATGGCTTTTGGGGTCCCACCGACGCTTGTCTGTCATCTGGTCGTCACCAGTATGTTTGACAGTGAAGTTTATAGATGTGAACATGTTCTGCATATACATATCTATTCTTTCAACTTTTACTTTAAGATTCTGCCAGTCTCTGTGAACTAAACCTTTTTCTTGGGTTATATCACCTATTTGCCAAACTACATATTTTTCAACACTGTCCATTTAATATATAGCTTCCAGAACCCTGAACTCTTTATTAGAACCTACAAAAGCCTGTTCTGATGCTTTTAATCACTACTTCACAGACAAAATCTTCAGATAAGAGCCACTTTGGATGCCGGCCTTACGACAGAGGCGACAGGAGAGGTATCCAGGGCCTCTGCCTATACTGTTATTCTGGATCAATTTGAGTCATTAGTACAGAGGATGAGGACAAGCTCCTTGGGAGTATGAAAAAGACGACTTGCTCTCTCGATCCTTTCCCGTCTTAGCTGGCTGTCCAGGAGGAGATACCATCAAGATGCTGCTAAAAACATAACTAATGCATCTTTCAGGGAAGGCTGTCTTCCATCTTGCCTCAAAGAGGCGGTGGTTAAACCACTTCTAAAAAGCCTTCCCTTGACTCCCTGGACAGAAACAATTACAGTCCAGTTTCGATCTTAATATTCTTAGGCAAGGTAATGGAGAGGGAAGTCGCCATTCAACTCCAAGCAGTCTTGGAAGAAATGGATTTTTCTACATTCATTTCAAACTGGATTTAGGACGGGTTACAGAGTTGAGACGTCCATGGTCGCCTTAGTCGATGACCTCTGTCTGAGCATCAACAGCTCTTTGAAAAGGGGAAGTGGGACCCTGCTGGTGCTATTGAAGGCCTCTCAGCGGCCTTCAATACCATTGACCACAGTATCCTTCTGGAACATATGGGAGAGTTGGGAATTGGGGCACTGCTTTCCAGTGGTTCAGGTCCTACATCTCGGGCAGATTCCTGTC
>NW_024843018.1:0-1084 GCF_019175285.1 Sceloporus undulatus
TGGAGGTATGCTGTTTAAATGATGCATGCATCCTAAGAATCTGAAAGCTGCACCAAAGCTGCACTCCAGTGCTTAGGAATGGAGTGTGGCTTGGCGCAACCTCCCGACTCTTAGGATCCATGCATCATTTAAATAGCATACCTCCAAAGAGACCCAAAGCAGCTTTATTTTGGCAGTCTGTAACAGGCCATAGGTATTTCTCTCAGTAAACCTCTATTCACTCACTTTACTATTGTTGTTTACTTTGTATCATTTCTGTGTGTGTTTCCTTCCTATTATGGATCTATTTTTTTTAAAAAACCTCATTCAGATAAGGTCATAGTTTTTATGATCCATTGATTGTCTCTGTGTTTTTTTAAAAATGAATACTTTAAAAATTCTGACATGGAGGGGCCTTTGAGCAACACTAAGTAATTTTTTGCCACTCCTCTTCACTAGGTGAATACATTCAGAGATCTTGACTGCATCGACATCAATATATGGATGCCACCCAGCTCTCTCTTTTTCCTCTGATCCTAGGAAATGATAGAACTCCTGAAATTGTTGTTTGTCAGATATAAAAACTGCACAGGACACAACAAATTTAAAGCCTTATCTAGAAAAGACTGAAGCCTTTGGTGATGAATGGTATTGGTGCAGGTAGGGTGTGGTGGTAGTCCTCAATTAGTTTGTACTTCCCTAAACAGGAATGCACAACCTGTTTGTCTCCAAGGGCCACATCTCAGTATAATGGAGACGGGCATGCATGCACCCACATGCACACACTACTTAAATAATTTCGAACACTGGACTTTTTTCCACTCAGCAGAAATAGCACAACTTAGTTTTATGCATGTCTATTAAGAAGTATTAAGTATTAAGGAAGGTCAAAAAAGAAAGTGCAAAGGCAGACTTACTGCTGAACATATAGAAAACAAAATAAGGACCACGGAGGACCTACATAAATTCAACCAAGACAATGAGGAAATCGAAATAGTATTCAAAATTGATACGGCGTATAAGTGCTTCAGTAGCTACAAGATTTAACAGTTTCCTCTACTTGACTTTATAAATGTTTCCTTACAAGCTTAGGCCCTGAACAGAC
>NW_024843019.1:0-1084 GCF_019175285.1 Sceloporus undulatus
TAGATTTGGGCTCTTCTCTGCCCCCCAGAGCCCCCTCACCTAGGACTCCAGAGAAAACTTCTCTCTCCCCCGCAAAAGTGTTGTTTCCAATGCTATTGAATCCTGTCCTGTGTGATGCTTTCTATTTGGCACAAAACTCTTCCCCAAATCAGGCATCAGAAGTGAGAGTCTCTCCTCTGCCCCAATTTCCAGGAGGGAGAAGGCTCCTCAAAGACATTTTTACCTTTGGAGCCCCCACCCCTCCATGGCCATGCCTCTCTCCAATGGTTCCCCTGCCTTCCTTTCTCATAATAACCCCCCAAGTACCTGGGCCCCAAGGAATCCCCCAAGGAGGGGGCAGGGAAGGAAAGAGGGAGAGGAGGCCTGACAGGCCCCTTGCCTTTCATTGGGGGAGAAGAGGGGCTTCCTTCCTTCTTAGAACCCCCTCAAGGGCCCTCCAGATGAACAAGGGATCTCCCCACATCCCTCCCTCCACAGAACAGACTGTGAGGGCAGCAATGGTTTCAGGGGCTGAGACTGTGCATGTGCATATGGCCCCAAAGGCCCCTCCTCAGCATGCGCAGGGATTCCCAGGGCCTAGATGCTGCTGCTGCTTATTCCACTAGATGCCTTTGCGGGAAAGGAAACTATGCGCCGGGGGTTCAGCGGCCTCCCCTTCCTTCCATCCTTTCTTCCTTTGAGGAGACAGCAATGAAGCCCAAGATGCAGAGCTGGACTCAGGAAGGAAAGGCATGAAAGGACAGCTCTAGTTTAGAAATATAGCTCTCTCTGTGTATCCTGTATGTATGTATGTATGTTTGTGTGTGTGTGTGTGTGTGTGTGTGTGTGTGCATGTGTGCGCGCGCCATTTCTTTTATTATGGCTGGGAATGGAGCTGAAGACTGAAGAGAGAAGAAAGGTTCAGTTTGGGCAAATTCGAAACTTCTGTGCATCAAAGAGTCCAGTGTGTTGAAATAGATGCAAAGAACTTTATTGAGAACACATAAATATTCAGTGTTTAAGCCAGAACTGCCCACTCCAATCCAAACAATATATTAAAACCCCAAAACCTAAAATATCACCCTCCTCCAAATATAGTCCCCAC
>NW_024843020.1:0-311 GCF_019175285.1 Sceloporus undulatus
ACCCAGGGCTGAAGACTGTGTGGGAGAGATTGGAGAGCGGAGACGGGAGAGTCTGGAGGGGGGTGAAGAGCCGTGATCGGGGAGCGCGGAGGCAAGAGCAAGAACAAAAAGCAGACCCAAAGGATTCAGGGTGCTCGAGGCAGAGAAACGCGGAGGAGAGTCGGAGGCCAGGGAGCGGAAAAAACCTGAAAGCGCCGAGAAGAACCAGGCAGAGGAGCATAGAACGTGGAAAGGGGACAGAGAACGGAGAGACTTGAAAGTAACAAAGGCAAAGAGCATGGAAGAAAGCCTGAAAGTGGGGATTGGAGAGA
>NW_024843020.1:411-1084 GCF_019175285.1 Sceloporus undulatus
AGGATTCAGGGTGCTCGAGGCAGAGAAACGCGGAGGAGAGTCGGAGGCCAGGGAGCGGAAAAACCTGAAAGCGCTGAGAAGAACCAGGCAGAGGAACATAGAACGTGGAAAGGGGTCAGAGAACGGAGGGACCTGAAAGTAACAAGGAGAGAAAGGCAAAGAGCATGGAAGAAAGCCTGAAAGTGGGGATTGGAGAGACCTGAAAGAAGTGGGGGCTTAAAGTGGTAAAGACAAAGGAGGGAGGGATTGTGAAGAGAGACAAGGTTTGAAAGGGGCAAGTGAATAAGGAAGAGAGGGGACAGAGGAGTTGGAAAAGAAAGAGTGAAGAGGACAGAGAAAAACGGAGGTTTAAGGCACAGAAACATAGGGGAGAAGGCAAACGGAGAGACCAGGGGAGGGCTAGATTGGGTTGGAAAACCTAGAGGAGAAAGAGAATAAAAAGTAAAGAAGCACGGAGGGAGGAGAAGGGGAGGAATTATAGAGTGATCCCTAACAGAGGAGACAAGGAATTATAGAAGGGGGCATAGAAGAAAATAAGAGATGAAAAATAATAAGCAAAGAAACCCAAGGAAGAAGCCCAAAAGAAACAAAGGGACGGGGTAACAGGACGTGGGAGGGGAAAAAAACGCCAAAGCAAAGTCCCATAGAGAAAAGAATAGGATCTGGGAGGGGG
>NW_024843021.1:0-1084 GCF_019175285.1 Sceloporus undulatus
GACAATAGGGAAGAAGGCGTTCCCTCAAGTATTCTGGGCCCAAGCAACCTTGGGAGTCATCCCTTTCCAGACTCCCTCCCCCCCGGCGTTAGGGGAATTTGTGTATTCTTGGGCCTTATTTAAATGAATGGGACTCCGTGCAGTGGAGCGGCCGCTCCCGCCACAGACACAGGCACCATTAACCCTTATGCGGCACGTCACCCCTTTTCCCAGTGTGGCTTTTAATGTATGCTGAAATCCACGTAAGGTATGACGCAGGTGCACTGTACACACATGCACACACATATAGGTGTTCACACAAACACACAATAACTAGCTAACAAAGGTAGGAGTGGTGAATAGATGTTAGGCTTTGCTAATGGTCATACATAACCTAGACGGAACTTGATTCCAATTGCTGAGGGTCCAGAATGGGAAGAGACCTCAATAACTCCCATGGCAAGTGGAGCTGGCGAGTGTAGTGAGGTGTTTAGCAATGTAAACCAACAAAACATCTGCCTGCAACTGGACTGATCCAGAAGAACAGCCAGTTGGTATATTTATACTGAAATTGTTGCTAGTGGACAGAAACCAAGTTTTCTGTAAGGTTTAAATCGTTTTAGAAAGTTTCCTGGGTGGGGAAAATATGGTCCAAAATCAAATTGAATGCAATAGGTGCTTCTTGCAAATACCTCAGACATAAGGAATTACCACACCGGTCCTCAGGTCCTTGTTGCTCTGAATTCCAGTCCTGTTCACAAGCCAATGTACAGTGTGCAATGTGAGCATGATGCTCCCAGATGCAGCTTAACAATAACATAGCACAGTATGGAAACAACTTTCCAGATACAGGTATTGGCAATGCACTGACCACATTTCACACTTAAAAATAAGTCACAGACACAGTAGATTTCACCCGAATGATTGGAGGTTCTCTATCTTGAGTTGCAATATAATAAAAAATATTTGCAAGCTCTCCTCTCTGACTTCCATCATGTTCACCATCTTTTGTATACACAACTCCAATCCAATCCTATCCACAGCAATCCATATGTGACCTGTATACTGTATTGGTTGTGATTAATCTCCTGGTGCCACACAGCAT
>NW_024843022.1:0-312 GCF_019175285.1 Sceloporus undulatus
AGTTAACACACTTTAGAACTGGATTATTTCTCCAGTGCAGATACAGTCTGTTTTAAAAGGGTAGAAGCACCCATGTTTTGTTTTTAGCCTCCTAATAGTGGTTTTCCTTTACAAAATAAGTAGTTTGTTTTAGTCTCTAATCCTTATTCTTCTTGTTCTTGTTTAATACTATGTTGGTTTGTTTCATTCTTGGTAATATGAGTTATTATGGTCCGTCTCCTTCCTTCTTGCCTGAAAATCTATTATTATTATTATTATTATTATTATTAACCTTTATTTATGAAGCGCTTTAAATTTACACAGCGCTGTACA
>NW_024843022.1:412-1084 GCF_019175285.1 Sceloporus undulatus
GGGTTCTTAATGGATGGTCAAAAGAAGAAGGGAATGACAGGAGGGAAGGGGGAAAGTCCAGCTCATCTGCTCTCTCCCCCTCAAGATGGTGGTCGGAAGGAGGGCTCTTTGTCTCTGCAGGCGAGGCCGGTTGTTGCTGGCCTGCCTCTCTCCCCCTCAAGATAATAAGGAAACTGGGGAGACTTTTAACACCTCCCAAAGGAGCCACTTTTGGCCTTTTTTGGGGGACAAGCCTCCTCTTAGGAGCCAAAGCCCAATGTTTGTGAAGAAGAAGAAGAAAGCTTGTGTTAAAACTATCCTCCTATTTCTGATCCCTTTTAAAACCCATGTTCCCCAGAAGGAGCAGAGCTTTGTTTTAAGAAAACCCTCTCAGAAAAGGGACACACTTCCTTCCTTTTGGCCCAAGGAGCCTGGCCTCCTTCTCTCCCTGGAGCCTCAGGAGAGAAAGAGAGGCCTCTGTTCAACAGAGGCCTCAGAGAAGGTTCTGGATCAATATTCCCCACAGTCACAAGCAGACAATAAAATGGCTGCCAGAACACAAAATGGCCACCGGAATACAAAATGGCCATCGGAATACAAAATGGCCACCAGAATACAAAATGGCCAATGGAATACAAAATGGCCGCCAGAACAAAAATGGTAGCCTCTTCCTCAGCACTTGGCAGTTGGCAG
>NW_024843023.1:0-1084 GCF_019175285.1 Sceloporus undulatus
TTCATACCCAGGATGGTTTATAACTTGGTCAGCCAGAAAAACCAGCCGTAGCAGAACACATTATAAACCATCCTGGGCATAAAATGCAGTTTGAAAAGACTGAAATTCTGGACCATGCCAACAATGATCAGGTCAGAATGCACAGAGAAGCCATTAAAATCCACAAGCACCTGGACAACATCAACAGGAAAGAAGAAACCCTTAAAGCGAACAAAGTTTAGCTGCCAGTCCTGAAAAACAGCAAAATCAAGGTGTGATTGGGCAAGTCACAGTCTCTCAGCCTCAGAGGATGGCAATGGCAATTAGCAAACTCCCTCTGGATTAATCTTGCCAAGAAGACCCGGGTATAGGTTCACTTTAGGGCTGTCGTATGTTGGAAACAACTTGAAGGCACACAATAACAACAGTAACAGCACTATTATAGTAGTGTGATATTGACTTCTCTGCTGGAGAACTGTGATGTTGCAGTGCAGGGGAATGGAGCAGAGCTTTCTAGCAGAGGATTTTAAATACTTCCAAAGACTGCAAATCCCATATCCATAGGAAGGAGCACTGGCAATTGAACCAGTACCAAACTACTGCAGTTGGGCAGTGTGGATTGTAGAGGAAAACCTTTGGACATGCAAGGCATTTCTGCTAGGAAAAGTAGAAGCCAGACACTTCTTTTGTGAGATGAAATCTGTGCCATCATAAATTTGGCCTCTGATGCTTGGCTCAGGCACAAACTTTTCCTGCAAGTCAACCTTGAGAAAGCAGCCCCAAGCCTTGATGCAGTTACAGCAAAGAGGCTCAGTGAACTTTTCCTGATCGTGACTGGAGTCTCTAACTGATGTCTCATTTGTCCTACAGAATGACAGTCGCAGATATTTGAGAGCTAGGAAAGCTAGCGTCAGGAAAAGCCACTCATCTCATAGGAAAGGTAATGATCTAAAACATCTCCAGTGGCTTTGGTAATGCAAGAGGAGGGAAGGGGAAAAGCTTATAGGGCTGCAGGCAGGACAGCCCTGAGGACCACTTCAGAAGGTAACCGAGGCCTGTATCCTTATTTAATAGCTAGGACTGAGTAGTGGTTTGTGTGCTGGAC
>NW_024843024.1:0-1084 GCF_019175285.1 Sceloporus undulatus
ATTAGAAGATACCAATAACTACCATGGAGTTTATCAGACAAGGGAAATTGGAAGTATAATCCAATGGCAATCCAAACGCAATCATGGGGTTTCACATTATTGTGTGATATACTACCACATGCAAATTTGGGCAATGGGAAGTCAGTCTGAACGCAATCATGGGGTTTCACGTTACTGCGTGAGAGCTGATCACATGCAATTTCAGACAATGGCAAGCTATTTTCATGCAATGGGAAGTCAGTTTGAACGCAATTCAAATTCACGTAAATTGGCTGCACTAGCAAATTCATGTGAATGAGTTCTGGCCACACTTTCTTTTCATTCAAAATTAAGAGAAATTCCTCCTGTGTGATAAACCTTCCATAGACCCATAAGCAAGACATTGAAATGCCCCCAGAAATTTTGCCAAGAGGTTAATATTGACAACCTATATGTGTACTTGTGAATAAGCTCCACTGAACCCTATGTCCAAATAAAAATCACACCCAAGAATCCTGGGGAGTGGTTCCAAGAACAATACTATTTCTGTTTGCACTTCTACTCCTTAATATAGCGCACTTATACACATCATCAAAACAGGCATGGATTGTGATGTTTTTGGCAGCTTTAATTGCACAAAATATAATTTCATGTTCCTATAATGTATACAATTCATGCAACTGCAAATCCCATTGCAGATCATGGGACTTCTAAGTAAACACTGGATCAGACAGCACATCCATTGAGATCCCTGTACATTATGTCAGAACGGAGATTATTTAAGGTCAAGCGGCAGGTGGGTTGACTTTATTTCTAAATTTAAGTCAGCTTTGAGTCAAATGTAAAAGGAAAGCACATAAACAAAAGAAAGCAGGAGATAACATCAGCTAATGAAGCGCCAAAATTTGGTACACTTGATCTAAAGAACAGTGAACAGCAGGACTTTGATTTTTATTTATAGAACACCATGACCTATACTTACTGTGTCATGGCTTTTTAGATTGTAAGCTCGAGGGCAGGGAACCGTCTAACTAAAAAGATTGTATGTACAGCACTGTGTAAATTTACAGCGCTTCATAAATAAAGGTTAATAATAATAATAATA
>NW_024843025.1:0-1084 GCF_019175285.1 Sceloporus undulatus
GGGCACCAGAGCTCTCTGGCAGAGAAGGCTAAGTGTCCCAAAGGTAAAAGCCCAGGATTCCATAGCATTGAGCAGTTAAAGTGGTATCAAAGTGTCTTATTTCTGCAGTGTGGGTGCAGCCTTCTTGGGAAAGGGGCTGATGAGGGGGGAAAGCACTGAGGTTTCAGCGGATGATTTATTTATTTATTTATTTATGATGCACTCATTTCACAACTAGCTGCAGGGACATAACCAGGGCCCTCTCCAATTCCCCATCCCCTCATCCTTCACCACTCTAATAAGGCATGGAGTATCTTTTGTGTTGGGGATCTGCGGTGAATCTGTGCTAGGTCCAGGGGGCTTTGTTTGGAAGAGAGGGTGGAAGGGGATATCCACCTCTGCATTGACCCAAAGGAGGCATATGTCACTTGTATATCTCAGCAGCAGGATGCTGTTCTCTTAAGTCAACATTATTTCCTGTTCCAGATCAGAGTCTTATTTGCCAATAATGTATTGTTTTATACATTAGGAAGAGCTCTCTTAATTGTAAAAGAACCATGAAAGATCATAACCTTGATCATTAGGATCTTCTCGTGTCTTTACTCTATAACCAGTTCTATCTATTTGGATAAAGATTAATTTTTTATAGGAGATCCAGTTTGCGTCCTTTTTTGAATCTCTGGTCTCTTTTCTCAGGGACTTGATCTCGGCCCCCTTGGACACAGCTTTGGGGCACCTTTTGCTGGAAGTGACCCAAGTGCAAGACCACTAGGACCCCTGCCCACCTGATGGCCAACACAGAGGCCAAGCGGAGGGAGTTGGGCTCCAAGAGAAAGAGGATGCAAACCTACAAGAACTCCTTGGTGAGTCGAGGTTCTTGACAATTAGTTCCATCTGTATCACTGCTGGGCCAGTTCATGAAAGCAAGTGGAGAACATACTCTCCCAATTTAGCAGAGACAGTCCTGGTTAATCCTCTGTCAGGACTGTCACTTTTTCAGGGGCTTTTAAAAATGTCCTGGTTGCTCTCTCCTCCTCCCACTTTCCCCCTTTCTCAGCTCACTTCAGTTCCTGAGGGTTATTCAGTTTGCACCCCATCAACTCAA
>NW_024843026.1:0-273 GCF_019175285.1 Sceloporus undulatus
AAGTTAAAAATTCATTCAGTATGTATATTGCCTCATTAATGCCCCCCATGTGCTGTTGAGTTGTCTAATAATATGTGCAGCAAAGATATAAATCCTTGTTTATCTTGCTCTTGCATGCAAGACTTTTTTTTTTAAAAAAATCCTATCTCTTCCAGATGAGTTTACGGAAATTTTGTGTAGGGCTTCCCATCAGCCCTACACAAAGGAACTCTATCCTTCCCAGAAGGCCCTTGCTCCATCTCTGCCTCTGAGGGGAAAGGAGGAAGGTAGGGC
>NW_024843026.1:373-1084 GCF_019175285.1 Sceloporus undulatus
AGGAAGGTAGGGCTTCCCATCAGCCCTACACAAAGGAACTCTATCCTTCCCAGAAGGCACCTGGCTCCATCTCTGCCTCTGAGGGGAAAGGAGGAAGGTAGGGCGTCCCATCAGCCCTACACAAAGGAACTCTATCCTTCCCAGAAGGCACCTGGCTCCATCTCACTCTCATGCTGGTCCCTGAATTCTCCACAGGAAGAAGGACAAGTATAACCTGTGCTCCCTGGAAGAACTTCCTGCTTGCATCGGACTCCTACCCAGAAGGCCTGTGCTGGCTATATTATTATTGTTTTGTCATTATTGTTATTGTTGTTGTTGTTGACCTTTAATTGTAAAGCCAGATTCACCTCTTTCTTTTCTCTGTGAACCCCATCCTTCCCATGGCTCGCCACATTTCTCCTAACCTGATCCCCATTCGGCCTCTCCCTGTCTCCCTGCTTCCCTTCCTCTGTTCCCTCTGGAACTGCCGCTCTGCTTCCCCTAAAGCAACAGCTATTCATGACCTTTATCTCTCTAAATCCTTTAACCTCCTCGCTCTCACCGAAACCTGGCTCCCAGCCCATGATACTGCAACCTCCGCTGCTCTTTCTTTTGGTGGTCTCTCCTTCACGCACACAAGCCGTCCTGAGGGTCGAGGAGGAGGGGTTGGTATCTTGCTATCTAACTCCTGCCAGTTTCAAGTTCTATCTTTTCCCCCCAGCTATCATTTCT
>NW_024843027.1:0-1084 GCF_019175285.1 Sceloporus undulatus
TATATATATATATATATAAGCACTTTAGGAGCATATAGGAATTTTGTGTGTGTGTGTGTGTATATATATATATTGTGCTCTTTCTGTTTATATATATGGTTTCTAGAGAGATTCCACCTGAACATTAGGAGGAACTTCCTGACAGTAAGGGCTGTTCAACAGTGGAATGCACTCCTTCCTGGGAGGGTGATAGAGTCTCCTTCCTTGGAGGTCTTTAAGCAGAGGCTGGATGGCCATCTGTCGGGGATGCTTTGATTTGGATTTCCTGCATGGCAGGGGGTTGGACTGGATGGCCCTTGTGGTCTCTTCCAACTCTACGATTCTATGATTCTATGATTCTATATATGTATATGTATGAAAATGAATGAATGAAAATGCATTTATATACCGCTATTCCTACATAGATGATAACGGTTTACAACATAAAATAAAACAATAACAACAACATATATCCCTGACAGTGCAAACAAGCTACCCATACCAATTAAAAAAAATTATACAAGAGAATCTAAAAAAACATTATATTACAGTCAATTAAAACCATATAATTAAAAGCCGTACGACAAAATAGCTGGATCGAATAATGTGCATCAAGGGAGGAGGAGAGCAAAATATTCAGGCACATGGGGGAAAGCTTGACGGAAAAGATGGGTCTTCAAGTTTCTCCTAAATAGATCTAAAAAGCTGACTGAGCGGAGTTCGTCTGGCAGAGAGTTCCAATAGAAAATGCCCTCTGAGAAGATGAAGACTACCTTGACTTTGGAACTCTTAGCAAATGTTTCCCGCCCGATCTGAGAGTGTGGGGCGGACTGTATGGGGAGAGGGGGGTCCTCCAAGTACCCTGGGCCCCAGCCATTTAGGGCTTTATGTAAGCAATCTAGGAGTATATGAGGAAAATATATACACATAGGCCTGTTACAGACTGCCAAAATAAAGCTGCTTCGGGTCTCTTTGGAGGTATGCTATTTAAATGATGCATGGGTCCTAAGAGTCCGGAGGTCGCACCAAAGCCACACTCCATTCCTAAGCACTGGAGTGCAGCTTTGGTGCAGCTTCCGGATTCTTAGGATACATGCTTCATTTA
>NW_024843028.1:0-1084 GCF_019175285.1 Sceloporus undulatus
TTAAACACTGAATTTCTATGTGTTCTCAATAAAGTTCTTTGCTGTTTCAACACACTGGACTCTTTGATGCACAGAAGTTCTGAATTTGCCCCAAACTGACCCTTTCTTCTCTCCTCAATCCTCAGCTCAATTCCCAAGCCATCAGAACAGCAGAAGCAAACACACACAAATATACAGGGTAAACAGAGAGCTTTATTTCCAAACTAGAGCCTTCCTTTCCTGCCTTTCCCTCCTGAATCCAGCGCTGCACCTTGGGCTACATTGTGGTCTCCTCAAAGGAAGAAAGGAAATAAGGAAGGAAGGGGAGGCCACTGAACCCCTGGCACATACCTTCCTTTCTTGCAAAAGCCGCCAGCGGAATAAGAAGCACCAGCAGCAGCCTGGAACTAGAAATGCCTGTGCATAAATGCATGAATAAAGGGATTTATGACATATTGTGACCCATTGTGACCTCAGTCTGCTGATCCTCACCTGAAGGATTGAGACAGGACTATTGTGATCTCACCCTGAGGTGCCTTGCCTGAAAGTCTGAGATGGGACTATTGGCTTGTGCTTTTTACCTTAAGGATTGAGACATGACTATTGTGATCTCAGTCTGATGCTCCTTGCCTGACAGATTGAGATGGGACTATGGTGACTTAAGGCTGGTGCTTCTTACCTACAGTAATGAGATGGGACTATTGTCATTTCAGACTGGTGCTCCATACCTGGAGGATTGATACTGGTCCATTACGACCTCAGGCTGACACTCATTGCCTGAGAGATTGAGACTGGTGCAGTTTGATTTAAGGCTGATGCTCCTTGGCTGAACGATAAGGACTGTCATATTGTGACCTCAGGCTGATGCTCCTTTCCTGAAGAGACCGGACTATTGTGAGTTCAGGAAGATTCTTCTTTCCTGAAGGATTGAGACTGTCCCATTGTGACTTCAATCTGATGCTCCTTACTATTAAAAAACCCCCAACCCTCCTCCTAATGATAAAAAACATTAATCAACCCCTAATAAGCTATTAAACAGCAGGAAAATTTAAAACATTCCAAACACAATACAATAAAAAAGGTTTTTCAGGCAAGAATTGGATCG
>NW_024843029.1:0-705 GCF_019175285.1 Sceloporus undulatus
GGTGCTCCTTTTTTGCTCCACAGGAGCGCCGCACAATTTGTTTGCTGTAGCGGTCCTGCAAAGCAAAGAGAGGCATGGGGAGGAGCCTCTTTTTGGCAGTGTGTACCCCGCCTTCTCTTCATTCTCTTATTGTGGAAGCAGCATGGAGCTAGCCTTATTATCTGGCAAAATAAGGTAGATGTCTCAGGAAGCAAATTCTGGCTTGCATCCTTTTAGTGGCATACTCATACATGTCAAGGATGCTGTGTGGGCTCAGGCCCTGCCAGCTGGGTTCTCGGTGAAGGACCAGCGCAGGTTAGGTGGGCGGGGAGGGGGTGTGGCCTTGGTACATAGGAACACCGTGTCCCTCACCAGGAACCACATCCGACAGACCTCCTATATCGAGTGTATTTACCTGACCCTAAAGGCTAGGGACAGTCTAGGGATTCTGTTAGTGTATCGGCCACCCCGTGCATTAGCGGACTCCCTTAACGAGCTGACACAGCTGGTCGCGGAGCTGATGTTGGAGACGCCCAGGCTTCTTGTCCTGGGTGACTTCAACATCTCCCTCACGGCCAGCCATGTTCCATCTGGTGCAGCTCGGGAATTCATGGATACCATGGCGGCCATGGGCCTGTCCCAGCTGATACAGGGTCCCACGCATTGTGCGGGTAATACTCTCGATTTGGTCTTCTGTTCGGATGCGGAGAATCCGTGGGTGGAAAT
>NW_024843029.1:805-1084 GCF_019175285.1 Sceloporus undulatus
GTTCGGATGCGGAGAATCCGTGGGTGGAAATAGTTAATGTTTCCCCCCTGTCATGGACGGATCATTTCCTGGTAGAGGTGAAAATCAAGGCCTCTACCCAGATCCCCCCCCCGGGGGTGGTGGACCAGTTAGGATGGTCCACCCTCGAAGGCTGATGGAACCTGAGAGGTTCCGAGAAGCCTTAGAGGGGCTCACGGTTGGAAATGACGGCGACTCTGTTGATGCCCTCACTGGTATCTGGAATACCGGCCTTTCCAGGGCTATACACAGGATCGCTCC
>NW_024843030.1:0-1084 GCF_019175285.1 Sceloporus undulatus
TCTAATACTACAATTCAACTGCTTCACTCAGCTTCTTGTTTTTTTTTTCATGAAATGAACATTAGCACAAAATAGTACATTGAATTTTATTAGCATAGGTTGCAGTGCTTCTTCTTACTCTTTCTTTCTCCATTCACTTTTATCCATACACCCCACATGATCGGGAGCACAAAAACAAACAGGGAAAAAACTTTCAAAAAAACTATATTAATTTAGAGCAAGCTATCCTTTGCAGGCATATCCTGACACATCCTGACACAAGCTATCCTGACACATATGTGTTCAAATGAAATACATCTTGAGAAATTGTAGTTTCCAGTGCCATAGTGGAGTACAGCTGATTTACCCACCAGTCATTTTCAAAATCCCACTCAACTCCACAAGCAGCAGTAGGTTTGGAGATATGTTTAATGAAGTCTAAAAAACAAACCTGCCTCTGAAAACTGCAGCTCAAGAGGTAGATAATTACTTCAGAAGGTCCCAAATGCAAAACTAGGATGTGTATAATGCTTTCAGTATTTTTGTCCTGTTGTTACACAGCCAAAGGACCCCATTATTTCACAAATCATTGCATCCCACCAAATCACTCCAACCCAGAGCACCCATAACTCTGAACTGACTCATTGCAAGCTACACAAATCACTTAAATGCTATGTTAAATTACAAAAAGGGGGGGCATGATTGTCTTCACAGGTCAAATAAAATGGTTTCCCCATGTCCTCTTGGCAGGGTGACCAGATGACACACAAACCAAACCCTGGTTCTGGTATGAACAGATCTGGCAACATCCAGCATGTTCAGCACTAGAACCAGGGGCTATACCCCCCCCCCCAAGTAAAATAATTTTTAAAAATTAATGTTGGCTTCATACGACATCAGAATGGAGGACTTTTGTAATGGGTAAGGATTGGGTTAGCCTCAGGGCCGGGATTCCCAGGGATGCTCCTGGTCATGCGGACTTTGCATCCATATCTGACCCAATTATTGATTGCTTTTGGATCTCCTTGACAAGCGGCACAGTCCTCATTTGCCATTGAATGGCCATTTGAATAGAAATGTTCTAATCACATGAGCTGATTTGTAC
>NW_024843031.1:0-1084 GCF_019175285.1 Sceloporus undulatus
GACGAGTTGCTATCTCTGGAATTATATGTTCAGGTAGTTGTTCCCCTTCAGCTTCTGGTACCCCTCGTATTTTGATACATTTCCCCCTGTACCTCAGTTCCTGTATTAACACACTTTTTCTTTCTGTTTTGCTCTGTTTTCTAAATTTTCTGTCCTTTCCTCAATGTCTTTTGTTTTGTTTGCCAATTGGTCTACCTCCATCCTTACATCTGTAAATTCCTCTGTTATCTTGTCAATTTTGTTTGCCAATCCTTCTATTTCCCTCTGCATGTCTATTCTTATTTCCTCTCTTGTGTCTTGCAGTTCCTCCCTTATCTCTTTCTTAAATGCCTTTTTGAAATCTCGTAGTTCCTGCAATATTGTTATGTTAATATCCTCCTGTATGTTTGAATATTCTGGTGGGTTATGCCCTATATTATAAGCAATTTGTGATTGTTCCTCTATTTGAGTTTGAGTTCTTGTTGTCATCCCCGAAGCCATTTTCCTCCTTTCTTAATATTTTTATCCTAGCTCAAAATTTTCAAATAAAACAAAGAGAGAGAGAGAGACCAATGAGAGAGCTGCAAATGTCAAGTCAAATCAAAATAAAAAGGGAAATTAGAATTTTCAAATGTACAGTAATATAAGTTAACTTTAGATCCCCCTTCTAACTAATTCCAGCTCTAATCAATTTGCCCAATTTATATAATCATCATAATTTCAGATCGCACAAATTGTAGAAAAAAAAAACTTTGATGTACTGAGATAATTGAAACTCAAAATTTGCAAGCTGAGCCAAAAGGCTATCGCCCCCAACAGTGGCTGCTCTGCGGGCTCAGAGTCTCCCACCCCCGCCCCCCGTTGTCCAGACGGAGCTTACGTGTGAGAGAGACTAAGCCATTTGTGAGCCCTCACTTACTTCCGCACCTTCTTACATGGGCAGATGAAGCCCTTAGCTTTGAAGTGCTGCTTCTTGGCCTGGGTATCTATATGAGACAAAATGGTGAGTTAGGAAATCCTTCTTTCCACCAGTTGCTTGCTCCTTCGAGCTCCACGACACAGTTGGCGCAGTATGGGAGGAGTTGAGCGTGAGTGTTGTTCCGGG
>NW_024843032.1:0-1084 GCF_019175285.1 Sceloporus undulatus
CCACCTTGTAAGGTAGAGCATGTGGGAACCACCTGTCCTTTTGGTAAGTGGAAGCTCAACTCAGACCTTGAGCCGTGCCTAGGCTGGGGTGTCCCACAAGTACTTGTCAGCTCTTCCAGCTCCTCTGCCCCCATTGGCCAGAATGAAGAAGGGGAGGAGCTTCTGCCTCTCTATTTAGCTCTGTGAGCAGAAGAGTGAGTGAGGAGTAGAAGAGAAAGGAACAGAGAGACAAGGAGAGGAGAGGGACAAGGCCGGGAAGCAGTAGGCTTCACTGCTGTGCTGAGATCTCCAAATGCCAAGCGCTGAGGTGGAGGTGGCCATTTTGTGTTCTGGCAGCCATTTTGTGCTGCTTGTGACTGTGGGGAATAATGTTCCGGAACCTTCTCTGTTTCCTCAGTTGAACAGAGGCTTCTCTTTCTCTCCTGAGGCTCCAGAGTCAGAAGGAGACCAGGCTCCTTGGGCCAAAAGGGAGGAAGTGTGTCTCTTTGTGGGTCTTTTGTGTGTCTTTTCTGAGAGGGTTTTCTTATTACACAGCTCTGCTCCTTCTGGGTTTTAAAAGGGATCAGAAATGGGGAGCATAGTTTTAATACAAGCCTTATTCTTCTTCTTCACAAACATTGGGCTTTGGCTTCTAAGAGGAGGCTAGTCTCCCAAAAAAGGCCCAAAATGGCTCCTTTGGGAGGTTTTAAAAGCCTCCCCAGTTTCCTTATTAATAGATTTTCAGGCAAGAAGGAAGGAGACAGACCAGAATAACTGATATTACCAAGAATGAAACAAACAAACATACAAACAAACAACAACAAGAAGAATATGGATTAGACTGAAATACAAACTACTTTTTTTTAAAGGAAAGCCGTTCTTAGGAGGGTAAAAACAACTGACTCAGGATGTATCTGCACTGGAGAAATAATCCAGTTCGAAACCGCTTTAACTCTCCTGTTTCCATCCTATGGAATCCTGGGATTTGTACAGTAGTTTGTTGTGGCATGAGAGCTCTCTGGCAAAGAAGGCTAAGTGTCCAAAGGTAAAATCCCAGGATTCCATAGCACTGAGCAGTTAAAGCGGTCAAAGTGCCTTATTTCTA
>NW_024843033.1:0-1084 GCF_019175285.1 Sceloporus undulatus
TCAATCATAATTAAAATCAACAAATTAAAACAACATCAGCACATACACATTATACAGAAGAGAACAGTAAAGTCGCTTCAGGTCACATGTTCCTTCCCCTTTTTACTGGTTCTTTTTCTTGATTTCTTTGCCTTTGTCCTTAATTTCTGGACTACGCTTTTTTCCTGTTCTGAGGGATTTCTGAAACAAGAAAGGCTTCCATAAGGGCTGCCACCTGCTTTTCTAATGCTTGCAATCTCTCTCTGGTCTCTGGTGACTTTTGGGATTAATCCAAAGAAAGTTGCTGGGGGGAATAGTCACCTGAGTGGCACCGTTAACACCTTTCAAAGTCCGTTAAAAAACAAAGCCGCTTCAGGTCACATGTTCCTTCCCCTTTTTACAAGTTGCTTTTCCTTTCAGGAATCCTTTGCTAAGGTTTTTTGCTTTACTTGTTTTTATGAGGGATTTCTCAAACATGAAAGACTTGGGAGAAAATTTGGAGACTAGCATAAGGGGCTGCTACCTGCTCCTCCTGGATTTGTAGCCTCTCGATAGTCTCCGCTGACTTCTATCAATTTTCACAACATGAGGATCACAGTTTTCAGCAGTTCTGAAAATTGGAACTGCTACTAATTTCTGAATAACCAAAAGTGTGGAAGAAGCTGCTTCTGATGTCTTTCCCTGGCGCACATCTGCAGCTTAGCTGGAAGATAAAACCTGAGCTCTCAATGATAACTAGTTGATTTGATAGGCGCGCGTACTGGGAAAGATTGATACACTGCTACCTCGGGTTACGAAATTAATTCGTTCCGCAATTCCTTTCGTAACCCGAAAATTTCGTATCCCGAAACACTTTTCCCATTGAAAATTACTAATGCGTTCTATGACCTCAGACTGAACCTGCAACTCAAAACAAAGGTAAAATAGAGGCCTATTAAGCTAAGTACCCTACAATACAAGTTGCCTGAGGCACTAAAGAGCTTAACAATGACTGGCAGGTCCATTCTAAAGTTTCTAAAGGATAAAGAAAAAAAGTTTTTTTCTTATCTTTGATGGTTCTGGCATCTCGGAGTGAGGCAGGAGGAGGAGGAGGAGCTCTCAAATC
>NW_024843034.1:0-1084 GCF_019175285.1 Sceloporus undulatus
CTCAGAATTTCTCCTCTCCTACATGTTAGAGAATTTGTCGAAACTGGCATTTTTCTCCTAATTTTCGAATTTTGGAGAATATTCTTTACATCCCTACCTCGGAGGCTGCCACTCTGGCAGCTGAGGCCCCAATCTGGCAAGCAAAGGAGTGCCTATAGGCCACCCCAAAGCGGCAGTCTGTAACGCACCTAAATTACTTTTACAGTTTTTTTCCTTACTTAACAATATAGGTAATATTTGCTGCAGCACATTATCAAAGTTGCCTCATTAGTTTAACCCCCCCCCCCCACAAAACCTTAAATAATACTTCCATACTATTGATGCACACTATCTGATCTTTCTCATTAATGTCTTTAAAAGCTAATGGAAGACATAGTCTTATTAATGGCGGGTTACACACCGCCAGAAAGTACGTGCTCGGCATGTACTAGGGTTAGAAAGGGGTGTCCTTTCCGGACGCCCCTAACCCTAGTACGTGCCGAGCATGTACAAAATGGTGACGCCCATTCTACATGGGTGCTTCCATTTTGACGTAGTGGACGCTTAGCGTCAGCACGTCTCAGCGCCATTATGATGCCGCAAGTATGCCAATTGCGCTTTACGGCATCATAATGGCACCGCAAAAAGAAACTGCATTTTGCAGCTTCTTTTTGTTGCGCAAGGGAGCTGTGCGGTTTGGCCGCTGTGGCTCCCTCGCGCAACAAATGAGGCTGGTGGGAGACCGCCCTTTTCGGGAGGTCTGTAAAGTGCCAGTGTTTCTATTAATCTTCCCTTCTGACAATTTTTCACATCATAAACTGTGTGATGCAATAATGGAGCGCAAAATAAAAACATGGAAATAACTAGAAAATTATATGTTACTTTGTCCGCTTTCCATTTCTTTTTATTCTTCTTCTGTTCCTCATGCTCAATTCTGTTTAGCCATCTTTTAATAATTAAAACATTTCTAAATGACTCTTTATTCTTACAGATCAAAAGGTAGTGTTCAAAAAGCCTGGCCAATTTGCTACGCATAATTTTTTAAAAAAGATGACTAGATTTAGTGACACAAAATAAGAGGCATAATAAAGCAATGAATAGCATC
>NW_024843035.1:0-1084 GCF_019175285.1 Sceloporus undulatus
CCATGGCCACTTGGCCAGATGCATTTGTTTGCCTTTGAAAGCATTCCGTATCCGCTCTGGAATCTGGACTCCACTCTAGAATGCAGCTGAGGCCAGTGCAGCCATTGGCTATTGGTCAGTGTGTTGGATACTGGTCAGTGTGTTGGACACTGGTCAGTCCGTTGGATACTGGTCAGTGCGTTGGCTACTGGGCAGTACATTGGATACTGGACAGTGCATTGGATACCGGTCAGTGCGTTGGATACTGGTCAGTGTGCTGACTCCAGGGCAGTACATTGGACACTGGACTGTGCGTTGGATACTGGCCAGTACTGTTCTGGACCTTGGTCGGACCAGACCTGTTCTTGGAGGGCACTTGGCTTAGGTCTACCCAAGTTCTCAGCGCCACGATGCCAAGCGTGTGGACGTTCCTCAAAGAGCGTGGAGAGGTAAGCAGAGAGGGAGGCCTGAGGTGACCATTGAGGCCACGGCTCTGGCCAGCCATACTTTCTCTGACTCTCATTCAGCTCTTTCCTCTGCAGAGGGACAAGAAACCTGTGGTCAAATGGTTTTCCTGCTCCAAACGACCAATAGATGAGGAGGACGATGACTCGTCTCTTCCTCTTCCAAGGTAAGTCCCCATGTCCTTCCGTCCTCCCTCCCTCCCTCCTTCCCTCCCTCCCACCCTCTGTCTCTACTTCTTACTACCCCTCCCTTCTTTCTGTCTCCTTCCTTCCTTCCTTCCTGCTTGCTTGCTGTCCTTCCTTCCTTCCCTTCCTCCCCTCTTTGTCTCAACTTGTTACTGCCTCTTTTCCTTTCTGTCTTTTCCCTTTCCTTCCTTCCTTCGTTCTGTCTCTACTTCTTCCTACCTCCTTTCTTTCTTTCCTTCTTTCTGTCTCTTTATCTTCCTTCCTTCCTTCCTTGCTTCTGTCTCTACTTCTTACTACCTCCTTTCTTTCCTTCTTTCTGTCTCTTTCCCTTCCTTCCTTCCTTCCTTCCTTCTGTCTCTACTTCTTACTACTTTTTTTCCCTTCTTTCTGTCTCTTTCCTTTCCTTCCTTCCTTCTGTCTCTACTTCTTACTACGTACTTTCTTTCCTTCTTTCT
>NW_024843036.1:0-1084 GCF_019175285.1 Sceloporus undulatus
CTTACCTATAAAGATCGGAATTAACGGGTAGTTAATTACAAAGTCAGATGTCCTCAGAAAATGGGTTAATAGATGACATCCAGTTTACATGGATTACTTTCTCTTCTCCATACCTGCTGGGGGAAAATATCTGACCAAATCAATCTTATTCCAGAGCATGTATACCGGATGGTATCAAAATCATGCCTTGCTTGCCAAATCAGGGCTTTTCCTTTCATCAAGCCCAGGTCTTTTCCACCCAATTTTATTAACAGCATGTCAGGTTAAGGGTCAACATGCTCCGCAAACAACATGTTGAGAAGACCATTCCAATGTAGGCCTTGTCTGGCCAGCCATTCAACCATGTCAATGTCACTGAGACCAAGGTGGGAACCCATATGGCTGGATCGAGCTTGTCGCGCTGCCCAATATAGCATACTATGCCCACAGATGAGGATGCGAATTCTACCAAAACGTGATCTGAAAACTAAAAGAAACAGAAGTCAACAAGCTTACTTTGTAAGATGAATCGTGCACATGCATTTCCTGAAAGCAGTAGATCGCCATCTACCAATGCATTTAATCGATGTGCCTTCCAATCCCATGGCCATAGTCATGGAGGATGATTCGAAAAGAATGTGTATCAAGTGCCAGGCCCCTTGTTTCAGCATGTTGATCAATCCCCTCTGACTAAATTTCAATTTTGGACAGTGGCAGCTAAGGCTTTGGCTAACCATTTACACTTTGTTTTCAAAGGCCTGTCAAGACAGGAAGGTCTTCAATTCCCTGTGGAACATGATTAGGCAGGGTGTCAGTGTAAACTTTTTGAGAAGAGAGTTCAGTTGGTTCAAAATTAATTTAAGACTCTTAAAATCAAAATATATGGTTGTGGCTTCTTTCACTGAGAGACTGGGGGGGGGGAGGAAGGGGGGAATCAAACCTGTCCTGGTTTATAAATTCCATAACTTCATATAATGCTGTCATATTCAAAGATACCTTATGGTTGCAGTCCTTGAGTTTTGAAGTTGCAGCACCGTGTCTTAAGATGTGTCACCACCTCATTAGCAGTCTACAAGTCTATGGTTGCATCTGCACTACAGAAATA
>NW_024843037.1:0-1084 GCF_019175285.1 Sceloporus undulatus
GGCTCCAGTCCTCCAGGGCGGCCCATTGGTTGGGGCCGCTTTGGAGGCGGAGCCTTGGCATGGGCTGATGGGCGGGGCATTCGGCTATATATTGGCCACGAGGCCAGGTCCCGCAGCCATTTGCCGCTCGGCTCTGCACTTGGACAGAGCCGAGCATTCAAGGGAGGCCGGCATAGGGAGTGCGTCTCCCCCTCCCTTTAGGGGTTTTTTGGCCCCTTGCAGCGGCGGAGCGAGGGTGGAGGACGTCTCCTCCTCCCTGTTCCCCCCTCTTTTGTCCCTAGTCAGGGTCTGGGGGTAGCGCCCGCCATTTTGGACAGGTTGGTGGCTGGGGCTCTAATTTTCTTGCCCCGTTAGCTCCTGCTGCCCTTCCTTCCCCTCTACGTGAGGTCCTGGTCCTGTCCCTGCTTAATTAGCTTATTCCACCACTGTTTTTACTTGGGCTATTGAACTTATTAAATGAGATATACTGCTCTGGGCTTAGGAGGCTCATTTTCCTTTTCCAATTATAATAATTTTCTTTTTCCATTGACAATTTTATACAGTCATTGGAGTTAAGATTTAGTTTGGAGCTGTCTGCTCTTGACTCTGGAGGCTCGTTTTGTGCTTTTGTTTTTTGGACAATTTTAGTGGGAATTTTTTGGTGCCAGCATGCCACCCAAGCCTCCTTCCACGGCTTCCTCCTCACGCCCTTTCACCAGAGGCTTATCAGGTGCTCCTAGAAAGTCATGGGCTTCCCCATCTTTGGCCTCTAGGTCTCCCACAGCTGTGGCCGTTTCTGCACATGGCCAGAATCCCTCTGTCATGGCTTCTTCTGAGTCACCAGTGAATCCATCTCAGCCACCGAGTGGCCTGTCACCAGAAGCAGCTGCGGCCTTATCTCGTTCAATTACAGACCTGATTCAGCAAGTGATCACATCGTCTCAAGCTGGCTCTTCTGATGCATCTGCACTACCATCTTCCCAATCGGTGAGGGCTCCGGTCTTGTCCAGCTCTTCTAGCAGCAGTTCCAGTTCTTCCTCCTCTTCGTCTTCTGATGAAGATGACCCACTCGGTGGAGTTTCAACATCTGAAAGGCGTAAGAAAA
>NW_024843038.1:0-1084 GCF_019175285.1 Sceloporus undulatus
CCTCCCTTGATCCCCTGATTAGAAACAACTACAGGCCAGTCTCTTTGTTACCATTTTTGGGCAAGATGATTGAGAGGGCAGTTGCCTTCCAACTCCAGGCGGTCTTGGATGAAGCCGAATATCTAGACCCATTTCAAACTGGCTTCAGGGCAGGTTACGGAGTTGAGACTGCCATGGTCACCTTGGTCGATGATCTCCGTCTGGGCATCGACGGGTGAAGTGTGACCCTGTTGGTGCTCTTGGACATCTCAGCGGCCTTCGATACCACAGACCATGGTATCCTTCTGGAACACCTGAGGGATTTAGGTATCGGGGGCACTGTGCTCCAGTGGTTCAGATCCTATCTCTCAGGCAGATTCCAGATGGTGATGCTGGGAGACAGTTGCTCTCATAAGCGGGAGTTGACATCGGGCGTCCCTCAAGGTGCCATTCTGTCTACCATGCTGTTTAATATTACATGAAGCCTGGGAGAGATCATCCGGAGACAGGGGGCACGGTGTTATCAGTACGCTCATGACACCCAACTCCATCTCTATGTGTCCCCGACTGCTGCAGTGACCAAGGATGGTATCTCTCCTCTAAATGCCTGTCTTGAGTCAGTAATGGGCTGGATGAGGGAAAACAAGCTCAGGTTGAATCCAGAGAAAACGGAGGTACATGCGATAGGAACCTCTGGGCTGGGTGGGGAGATTTGTCAACCTGTCCTGGACGGGGTCACACTTCCCCTAAAGGACAAAGTCCGCAGTTTGGGAGTGCTCCTGGACTCGTCTCTAAAGTTAACATCGCATGTGGAGGTGGTGGTCAGGAGTGCTTGGTACCAACTTCGGTTGATATGCCAGCTGCGCCCCTACCTGGCTCGGAGGGACCTTGAAGCAGTGGTACATGCACTAACCTCTCGCTTAGATTTCTGCAATGCATTCTACATGGGGCTATCTTTGTACCAAGTTTGGAAGCTTCAGTTAATTCAAAATGCTGCAGCCCATATTACACCAATACTAAAATCTTTACACTTGCTACCGATTAGCTTCCAGGCGCAATACAAAGTGTTGGTTGTCACCTTTAACGCCCTACATGGCTCGGGCCC
>NW_024843039.1:0-1084 GCF_019175285.1 Sceloporus undulatus
CCGAAAGTCCGAAGTTACCAGGGGCGGGAGACAAAGAATAGTCAAGAAACAGTCCGAGGTCAAAAAGCGAAAGTGATTCCAAGCAAGCAAAGCAAGCGAAAGTTCCTCTGAAGCAGCTAGCGCGGCGGAAAAAAGGAACTGGGGAAAAGAGCGGGAAGGCAGGGGCCTTATAACGGGTGGCGGAGTTACCGCCAAAAAGTTTCAATAGGTTGCAGAGTTAACTCTGCCCAGTGATTCCAGTAGGTTCCGAGCAGCACTGCGCAGGCGCAGTGAAACCCATTTGTATGATTCGCAGAGACCACCAAGAAGAACTAAAGAGTTTAACGCCGTCAAAAAGTGAGTCATTCACATGCGGAAACAGAGAGAGAGAGAGAATATGAGACCTTTAAGGAATCGGGGCCCATAAGAGCCCCTTTCTCCCAGGAGGAGTGGAGTGATGGGGGGCAGTGGCGTCCCTAGGGCCGGGTCACCCAGTGCGGTCACTCATGTGGTCAGCCCCAAGCCATTGACCTCCTCCTCCTGCAAACATTTCACATCACGCAGCATCCTTAGCAGTGCTTCTTTGCACTCATGATACTCACAAATCGTAATTCCCATGCGCCCCACGGAATGCAATGCTCTTGCTTCTGACATAAACCACTAGAATCAAAGAACCATAGAGTTGGAAGAGACCTCAAGGGCCCTGATCCAGTCCAACCCCCTTCTTCTGCCATGCAGGAAATCCAAATCAAAGCATCCCCATTGACAGATGGCCTTCCAGCCTCTGCTTAAAGACAGCCTCCAAAGAAGGAGACTCCAACAAGGGAATATATTCCACTGTCAGACAGCCCTTGCTCTCAGGAAGGACCTCCGAATGTTGAGCTGAAATCTCTTTTCCTTCAGCTTGCATCCATTGCTCCATTGGGTCCTAGTCTCTGGAGCAGCAGGAAACAAGCTTGCTCCCTCCTCAATGTGACACCCCTTCAAATAGTTAAACAACCTTCGGGTGACAACACCAGATGCACAGCCAAAATGTATTTAGAGACTTGCTTAAAATGTGACGCTGTTAAAGAGAATTTAAAAATAATTCAAAAACATTCATTTT
>NW_024843040.1:0-1084 GCF_019175285.1 Sceloporus undulatus
CTCGTGCATGATTCCTAAACCTACTTTTCTGGGGAAAGAACTAAGCCCGGCTCAGCCCTGTTTAATTCAGCAACATCCCACAGCTTCAGAGGAAGGAGAGAAAAACGAAATGGACCTTGTTGCCGGGAATGTAGGTCAGCAAAGTGCCGTGGGAGAATTGCCCCACAAAGCCGGTGAACGTGGGTGATGCTCCGTGGGTGATGCGGCACTCTTCCCGGTTGCCATGGTGACGGGTACCACAGTAGCATCAAGTTGGTTGCAGGTCACCTGGAAGAGGAGCCTCAGAGCAGCCGGGAAGAAGGAAAGAAGATGCAAGGATGAGGATGAACGATGTGAGAAGGCTATCGTGAGGACCGTTTGTTCCCAATCCCAAAGACTGTATTAGGGCCATACCTTTACAAGGCACAAAACCAGCACAAAATTCCCCTGCAAGCTTTTTGGTTGCCCTCCTCTGGACATGCTCCTGCTTCTCAACATCCTTTTTGAATTGCGGTGTCCAGAAATGGACACAATATTCCAGGTGACCAAAGCAGAATAGAGTGGCACTATGACTTTCTTCGATCTAGATACTATAATCTATGCAGCCTAGGATTATAAAGGCACTGACATGGATGATACCAGTCCCTGAACAAACTGGCACACCAGCCCTTGGCCCACCATTCCCAGTCCAAAACCATGTGCCCTTCTTACATTTTCCTGGCTTCTTCTTTGGGAACTGGAAGTCCCCATGAAAAGGGTAGGAATTTGGCCCTAGGCTCCTAGTTGCTGGTCATTTGTAGGTCCAGGTTGAAATCCCTCATCTTTAATTACTATATGTGTATTTGCCTGTTTGTTTTCTAGGACCACTCTATGTCTCAAGGTGCACAAACCACCGGCGAATGTTGTCATCGTCAGTGGTTCGTGTCTTATCACTTTGTTATCACCCCCAGACAGATTCATCAGATCTAAAATCAGCCGCACGCCTGACTTCCATGCCACCCCCATGCCACCCCTCCCATGGTTGGCATCTATGCCACCCACTCCCTCGCCACTCAGGATTTTTAACTTTTGCCGTTGCCATGGCAGCCATGGGCTGGGGAAGGGG
>NW_024843041.1:0-1084 GCF_019175285.1 Sceloporus undulatus
AAAGAGTTAAAGCGGTGCCAAACTGGGTTATATCTCCAGTGTGGATGCAGCCAAGGAAAGCAACCTAGCAGAGGTGTCTGAGGCCCAGGAGGCGGGAAGGAAGGATGGTCTCCACGATGAGAGTCAAGGCACCGAAGAGAGGAGGACACTCACTTGATGGCCCAGCCTTTCCATTTCACCAGGTATTCGATGCGTCCCTGCAAAATATATGGAGGGAGAGAGAGATTAGTGAGGTGCTGAGGGCAGCGATCCCGAAGCCAAGCCCCGGCCCAGGTCCTCCTGCCCGCTCCCCGCCTCACCTTCCGCACCCGGCGCTTGATGATGGACTCGGCCGCGAAGACCCTCTCGCCCACTGCAGACAGCTCCATCTTCCTCCCTCAGCGGCACCCACAGCCCATAATAATCCCGCCCGCTTCCTTTCCTGACTCAGGCGGGAGACACACAGAGAGAGAGACAGCGACTCAGGGAGGGAGGGGGGTCGCTAATGCGCGTGCGCGAGCGAGCAACGTCCGAAAGCGGCCGCCTCGCGCGCGTCCCCCGCGCGCCCGTCTCGCGCCCTCACTTTCCAATCGCCACTGACGTGTTTGAGGCCACGCCCCTTTCCTTCTTTGCGCGCTCTCATATATATATATACACACATATACAGAGACACTATCCCTTCCCTTCCCTCCCCTCCCTCTCTCTTCCTTCTAACCCTCCCCCACCTCTACACTTTGCCTCTAGAGAGGAGGGTGCGTCCAAGCGCGCAGGCGCGAGCTCTTAAAGGGGACGCGCGCGGATAAATTGTGTGTGTGTGTGTGTGTTTGAAGCGCAATGGGTTTGGGAGGGAGGGAGGCGGACGTGCGAAGAGCGAGGAAGGGAAAGTACAGCGTGGACTCACCGGAGGAGAGGGGGAGGGGGAAGAGAGGGAGGAGCCCCCTCCCCTCGAGGGCTCCCCGCTGCTCTGCTTCTTCTGCCTCTTCTTCTTGCCATTTTCTGAGGCGGCTCTTTCCCTCACGGTCACAAGCACAGCCCCGCTTCAGTCGCCTCAGTGTGAGGATGCGGTTCTTCCCCTGTGCCCACAAAGGGCGGCCTATATATATAT
>NW_024843042.1:0-1084 GCF_019175285.1 Sceloporus undulatus
TGGTTTAATAAACACAGCTTTATTTGAACCTAACTTTGGTGTCATGATACTCCCTCCACCACTGACCTAAGCATGTCAGTCTAACCCATTTGTATATCATTTGCAGAAGACTACGAAGAAGAAGGACAGGTTGCTCACCTGTAACGGTATTTCTTCGAGTGGTCATCTGCGAATACATACAAATCCCACCCATCCTCCCCTCAGTGTCCTGCTCTATATTGGTTCATTCTTATGGCACTTACATGGTGAAAATTTCGGATCTGGGGAAAGAGTGGGAAGGCAGGGTACTTATAAGGGATGGGCAGAGCTACCACCAAAAAGTTGCAAAGTTAACTTTGCCCAGTAATTCCAGAAGTTTCCGAGCAGCACTGCACAGGCGCAGCACAACCCATTTGTATGTATTTGCAGATGACCACTCAAAGAAATATCGGTACAGGTGAGCAACCTGTCCTTCTCTGCCACCATTGCATCTGTACAATGTCATCCAACGGAACTGCCTTGAGCGGTCTGGGGTCTTTTACACCTTGACTTTCAAGAAGAGAACATAGTCCATTCAGCCCACTCTGATAAATTTGCAATATACTTTGCAAACAAAATCACTCAGATCTGCTCTGACTTGGATGCTATTTTTGAGACAGATCCAATGGATATAACCTTGGCAACTGCTTGTCCAGTATTATTGGACAAGTTTCAGTCATCATCAACATCATCATCAAACTTTATTTATAATTTGCACAACACTTTACTTAGTGAGTATACAAAATAGAATAAAAACCTGCCTAAGGTGTATAATCTAAATAGAACAACAATAATAACATTAAAACATACCTTAAAATATGACAAAATACAGACACATAATAATAATTCTATCAAGTTGTGAGGTGGAATGCTTACCTAAACAAAAACATCTTTAGTTCAGCCTTGAAATTGGCTGAAGAGGTGGCAGTCCAGAGATGTAGGGGAAGGAGGTTCCATGATTAGGGAGCAGCACAGGAAAGTACAGGTTGCTTACCTGTAACGGTGTTTCTTCGAGTGGTCATCTGCGAATACATACAAATGGGTTTCACTGCGCCTGCGCAGTGCT
>NW_024843043.1:0-1084 GCF_019175285.1 Sceloporus undulatus
CATGCATTATTTAAATAGCATACCTCCAAAGAGACCCGAAGCAGCTTTATTTTGGCAGTCTGGAACAGGCCTTAAGTTGGAACAGTTAAGACCTTGACATTTGGACTTTCCTAGAGTGCAGAGGGATAAAAAGCGTTCAAGAGCATTTGCGGGAAGTCTTGCATTAAGTGGAAAAACCACTTGAATGTATACGTTTGACAAACTGCACAAAAATGCAATGGATTACGGAAAAGAAATACATTAAAGTGATTACAAAAATGTGGAAAAATAACATAGAGGTTTCTGGGCAGACGACAATAACATTCACAATCTGATGCAGAAAAAACGGTATCGGTGAAAGACAGAAGAAACAACAGCTTGAATGCATTCAAGGCTGGACGGAACATCTTTTAAGCAAGTGTTTGTGTTTGTGGGTTTAATGCATTTCACGACAAAAGGGGAAAGGAAAAGAAATGGAAATGTTATCCCTTGCCCTCATCTATTTTCTCTGCGCAGTTTGCTCTGATAGCAGTTTTTTCAGCTGTCATGGGTGAATATAACAGACAACAGAACTCCTTTGAAATATGATTATATATTTGGAGTGAAGACCAGCAAAACTAGGAGTCAGTATCGGTGCTGGGGTAGTGTTCCCTCATATTACCCTTTAATGTTTGTGTTAAAGGTGTCGGTTGATGGATGAGGTGGGTCAGGGAGAGGAAAGGACTGCGTTCTTAGAAAAACGGTAATCCAGTTGCTGGGGGCAGAGGTTTGTTCCCTCCTGGGGTTGTTTGGCCTGCAAAATTAAATGATCGAAACCAGCAACAGATGATCGTTCTTGTTATTATTTGCCGTCAGGTTAACTTCAGTTTATGGAAACCCTATGAAGGAGAGGCTTGCAAGAGCCCCAGTTAATAATAATAGGATTTATTTATATGCCACCCCATCACTGGGAATCTGGATGGCTTACAACAGAGGGGATAATAGACGGTTCCCTGCCCTCAGGCTTACAATCTAAAAAGACACGGCACAAAAGGAGAAGGGAATGGTGGGGGAGAGGATCGGGTCCAGCATTCTTCTCTCCCTCTGAGGCCTGGACCAAGGCAGA
>NW_024843044.1:0-1084 GCF_019175285.1 Sceloporus undulatus
GTACCTCCGTTTTCTCTGGATTCAATTTGAGTCGGTTTTCCCTCATCCAGCCCATTACTGACTCCAGACAGGCCACGAGAGCAGAGACACCATCCCCAGTCACTGCATCAGTCGGAGACATAGAGAAAATGATTTGGGTGTCATCAGCGTACTGATAACCCCGCGCCCCATGTCTCCGGATGACCTCTCCCAGCGGTTTCATGTAAATGTTAAATAACATGGGAGACAGATTGGCTCCTTGAGGGACCCCAGTTTTTAGGGGCCTCTCGTCAGAGCACACGTCTCCCAGCTGCACCATCTGGGACCTCCCGGAGAGGTAGGACCGGAACCACTGGAGCGCAGTGCCCCCGATCCCCACCTCTGCCAGGCGTCCCAGAAGAATACCATGGTCTATGGTATCGAAAGCCGCTGAGATGTCCAAGAGCACTAACAGGGACACGCTTCCCCTGTCGACGCTCAGACGGAGATCATCGACCAGGGCGACCATGGCCGTCTCAACCCCGTAACCCTCCCGGAAACCAGTTTGAAATGGGTCCAGATAATCCGTTTCATCCAAGACCGCCTGAAGCTGGATCGCAACCGCTCTCTCGATCACCTTTCCCAAAAATGGTAGCAGCGAAACAGGCCGATAATTATTATGAACCAGGGGGTCGAGGGAGGGCTTTTTTAGGATCGGTTTTACAATGGCCAATTTAAGATCCGATGGAAATTGTCATGTAAAGGAGGGAGGTGTTAAAAAAATCATCAGCTCCAGGTGTCAAATATACCACTGCCTACCAGATAGAGGAAATCTATTCTCCAATACCTGTTCTTGCACAGGAACATCAACTGTACAGGAGAGTAATTTTTTTCAGTGCAGCAGAAGGCTAATAGAAAAGACTTAAGCAGTTAGCTGATCATTGACTCCTTCTGAAAGGATCCTTGCTGGTCCTCTGTTCATTCTTAATGCCACTAATGTCTGTTTGTGTTTTTTTTTTTTAAATCCTCTCCAAATGTTGCCACTACTTGCAATAAAAACCCCTCATATATTTATATATACACACACAGACCAGAACAGTGGCACTAGTTTCTATTTTAAATCCCT
>NW_024843045.1:0-1084 GCF_019175285.1 Sceloporus undulatus
ATAAATTTGGGTGGGGTTTATGGGTCATGGTTTAGGTTAGTTAGATGGGGGACTGGGATTTGTTGGGGCTGGCTAGAATAGCAATGATATCACTTGGAATTTGTGGGATATTGTCTGAAGAAAGTTGGGGACTGGTAGTAACCGAAAGGGATCTCGTTTGTTCGAATGTCTGTGGCAGGGAGATATTGTGCATGTAAGAAGGATGGCAAAGTGGGGCTGGTTAATAGTGAGGGATAATTGGTGGGAATTGTAGGTGAGGGCTAGGTTTGGTATAAGGTGGAGTTTTAGGTTTTGGGTTTCAATATATTCTTTGGCTTGGGAGGGCAGTTCTGGCTTAAATACTGAATTTCTGACTATGTGTTTTCAATAAAGTTCTTTGCTATTTCAACACACTGGACTCTTTGATGCACAGAAGTTGTGAATTTGCACAAAACTGACACTTTCTTCTCTCTTCAGTCCTCAGCTCCATTCCCAGCCATAAGAACAGCAAAGGCAAACACACACACGAGATACAATCCGACTTGGATGCAAGCATAATATAATAAGAAAAGATTGATTTCTAGCCCACTCTATGAAGGAGAAACTGTGCTGGTTATAAAATACATTGAGGTCACAATAAAATCCAAAAGAAATCAATCCCTATACCTACCTACCTCCCGATCCCAGTACTAAAACTGGATTAAACAATGACAGTATAAAGGTTGGGAGAAAATGCAGAGATGAACTCAGAGTAATCTTGGAAGCTTGTGAGTAGACAGACAAACTGGCAGACTGGAGCTTTGCCAGGAAACACAGCTGCTAGATTAAAGCACCGTAGGCTGGCTTTTCGCCAAAGAGGCACTGTTTATTTTTGGTTGCAAAACATACACGAGAGCTAGACCAACACCAACCACCAATTACAAAACCCACACTGTACAATGATGATTTGAGCTTATATTCACTTTTGCCATGTGGCAATCTAGCTCAACCCCTTCCTGTACAATTTCCTGTGTTATCTGGACTACTGTCAACCATTCCAGATGACACAGCATATTTCCAGAAGTGCTATGCGCTGCTCTCTGTTACACTCCGCCACAATCTTGGA
>NW_024843046.1:0-1084 GCF_019175285.1 Sceloporus undulatus
TTCGCCAGTCCCTCAGGTGGTGGATAGCCCAAACAGTCTTCAGAGGTCGACCCATTTGGATGGCTGAAAAAGTCCAGATCACCACGGATGCCAGCCTTCGGGGCTGGGGGGCACACTGCGGACCACACCTGGCCCAGGGACGGTGGAGTCCGGAGGAACGATCACACAGCATCAATTAGCTAGAACTACGGGCAATCCGCCTAGCCCTCCAGTCCTTCAGCCAGTCAATCCGTCACAAGTCAGTCCTTGTACGTACAGACAACATCACCGCCAAGGCACACATAAACCGTCAAGGCGGCACAAGATCACGGTCCCTCATGACAGAAGCCCAGTCCCTGCTATCATGGGCAGAGGCCAATCTGTTGTCCCTAGAGGCCGAACACCTGCAGGGGCAACTCAACACCACGGCAGATTGTCTGAGTCGGACTGACATAGATCAGGGAGAGTGGAGCCTTCACCCGGAGGTCTTCCAGTCCATAGTAGAGACAATGGGCCACCCGATCCTGGACCTGTTTGAGTCCCCTGCCAACGCCAAGACTCCCAGGTTCTTCTCAAGGTTCAAGACCCAGGGGGCAGAAAACTTCGACGCCCTAAACTGCCACTGGCCAGAGGGCCTCCTATACGCCTTCCCTCCAGTTCCGCTACTGTCACGCCTTCTGTCCAAGATTCGAAGGACGGAATCGGAGGTCATTCTCATAGCTCCAGCCTGGCCGAGACGTCCCTGGTTCTCGGAGATTCTCAGCCTGTCAATACAGAGTCTTCCCCTTCCAGCCAGACCAGACCTACTGTCCCAGGGTCAGATACACCACCCAGACCCCACCTGGCTTCAGCTTCACGCGTGGAAATTGAGAGGGACATGCTAACCAGTTACGGCTACTCCTCCGAGGTGATCGAGTCCATCCTGGCATCGAGGCGCCCATCCACCATGAAGATCTATGAGTACACCTTCAGGGCATTTAAGAGATCGTGTAAGACGAAAAAGAAGGACTTCATTCAAGTCTCTGTCGCTACGCTACTCCAATTTCTCCAAGACGGCTTCGGCCAGGGCCTCCGACCCAACACAATAAAAAGACAGGTGGCGGCA
>NW_024843047.1:0-1084 GCF_019175285.1 Sceloporus undulatus
TTGCTCCCTGGAAAGGGCATCATAGGCAAAGTGGTTTGCTATGAGGATGCCCCTTCTTTGCCATTTGGGCACTGCACCAGAATGGCGTCATCATGGTGTGAGCTGCATAAATGGGCATGCACCAAAATGGTGCCCTGGCAGCAGCGTAAGGGCGTTGAGTGTCAGGACACTCAGCTCTGATTCCACCCACCGGCTGGTACTTTCTGCCAGTCTCTACAGGGCCTATGTTTCTCTCCTTCCTTCACAAGAGTTGGCAATTTTCCCTACGCTCTCTCTTTAGTTCCAGTGCAGTTTGAATTTAGTTGCTGTATCATGGTATGAAAAAGTTACTTTTTGGACTACAGTGTCCAGAATTGTCTCAGCCGGCATGGTCTTGAGGATTTTGGACATTGCCGTCCAAAGAGTAGTTCAAAACCCACTGTATTAGTAATTATGGCCATGATATAACTAGTTGTTTTAATTTGCATAAATCATTCTCGTAGCAGAATTGTTTGGGGGGAGGAATGGTTATTCAACAGGAAACAGGTTAACATTTTTTAATTTAGGGACAGTGAGAAATGATTCAATTTGCATTGTAATGTATACAGTGGAACCTCACCATAGGCGGGCGCGCCATATGCGGCCTTGGGCATATGCGCTCAAGCCGCGGCGCGCGCACGGGGCGGAAGGGGCGGCGCGTCCCATTCAGTTGAATGGGCGCGTGCACCCATTGCGCCACGCGCGTGCCCGTTGCGCCCCGCGCACCTCCGCACCGCCGTGCACGAGCCCCATTGTTTACAATGGGGCTCGAGCATAGGCGGAAATCGCCATACGCGGCGGGATCCACTGTATTTACCAAATCTGCACTTACCTAACCAGGATCTCATTATACAGCTATATCTTTTTACAATGCAATTTCCGAACGAAAGCATATAAAAGTTTGTGCAATATACAAAAGTGCCCTCAAAATGCATTTCATTAGCTGGCATTTAAATATATGCAAATGAGAAAACATGCATAGATTAAGAGAAATGGCAATACATATATAGTTCTTTTTTAAAAATTCCAACTGATGAGAGCGAATGAACGCTGGGAAAATGAGAAA
>NW_024843048.1:0-1084 GCF_019175285.1 Sceloporus undulatus
GGGGGTGGAGATCGGAGGGGTTGCCCCTTCCTCCAATAACCTCTCCTCTCTTCCTTTTGTTCCCCCTCCACCCTTTCCTTTTCTTTCTCTCTCTCTCTCAACCTTTTCCAGGTAAAAGCCCTCCCGTAAGCCACGTGGGGTCTTCCTCCGAATTTGCCAAGCCCCCCGACCCGTTTCAGCCATTCGGGGTTGACAGCAGTGACCCTTTCCAGAGCACAAAGGGGTTTGGGGACCTATTTAGTGGAAGAGACCTGTTTGCTCCTCCTCTTCCTCCTCCCTCCTCCTCCTCCTCCTCCTCCTCTTCTTCTTCCTCTGCGAGGAAGGCTTCCAAAGAACTCTTGCGGGGCTTTGCTGACTTCAGCTCAGTAAGTTGAGTTCCTTCTCTCAAGTTCTGAACAAACCTGCCTGCTGCCTCTGCAGGGAGGGAGGGTGGAATGCATCTTTGTTGGGTTGTGGGGGGATAACTGTTTTGGCTGCACCCCCCTTCTTCCTCCTCTTCCTCCTCCTCTTCTGCTTCTGTCTCTTGGTCCTCCTGCCATCTCTCCCCCTCCCCCGTAGCAGTTCTCTGTTAATGTTTCTGTATTCTGGCAGCCATTGCTGGTCAATAAAAAGAGTGTTGGATGTGATGCTCCTTGTTGGGGGGGGGGGGTGTCTCTGGGTTTTATGGCTTCCTAATTGTTCTCCTTGTGAACCTTTGGGAGATCATGGAAGGAGACAGACTCATCCTGGAATCTTTTCAAGAACTTTTAGGGTCTCCAGAAAGTATCTCTTTTTGCCATTCTTCAAGAGCAACCAAAGACCCAGCTGGCAAAACAGTTTCTGCTCCTTAAAGGAGGAGCCATATTAGTCTTTTGCAAGATGAAAAGGAGGAAGGAAGAAGGGTGGCAGCACCTTTGAGACTGACTTGCTTTTTTTTAGCATGGGCTTTCGTGGCAATAGACCCATCTCTTTGGATACATTGCCAAAGTACCATTGCCAAGTGGCATTAAGGCCTTAGGCATAAAGGATATTTATATCGTTTGGGGTGGGATAGAATGTCATAGGACCCAGAAATATGCAAATTGTGTCCCTTCCCCTGATTTTT
>NW_024843049.1:0-1083 GCF_019175285.1 Sceloporus undulatus
ACAAGGATGTTTAAGTTCCCCGTCTGATAATCTCCAGGGTGTGAGGTAGGAGGCAGAGGGCCTTGTAGGATTGTCTGCCTCCTCTGCTAGACTATTAATATATTTATTAATTAAAATATTTATATTTCCCCCTGAAAATCTCAGGTGTGCAAAATAATTTTGCAGTTGGTAGCTCCACCTCATATATCTTTGTTGTTGTTGTTATTCTGTGCCTTCGAGTCATTTCTGACTTATGGCAACTCTAAGGCTAATCTATCATGGGGTTTTATTGGCATGTTTCTTCAGAGAGGGTTTGCCATTACCATCCTTGAGAGAATGAATGTAGGTGCACCCTCTCATTTCTTCCCTCTTTGGCTTTCTCTGCACAGGCCAAATACAATGGCCTCCACCCCATTCCTTTAGTGAGGAGACCATGCAATGAACTGCCCAAAGCCCAATTCTGGTGAGAGTAGCCTGTTTAACAGTTGACCTGCTCAGAACCAAAACCAGGTTTTAACCCTCTTTCCAAAATCCCTGTTTGCTCTGGATTGTCCCGGAAGATCCAGAGCCCTCTGATCTGAAGCCAGATGGTTGACCACATCTGTGTTCTGTTGAGATGCCCAGTGCATCTGATGGTGCCACCAGTCATTCACTTTGAGGTCAGAATGAGGTTCCTGACCATTTGACTCTCATTTGGTGCCTTCAAGTAGTTTCAGACATGTCAGCCCTAAGGTGAACCTTTTCTTAGCAAGATTTGTTCAGATGGGGCTTGCCTTTGCCTTCCTCTGAGGATCAGAGAGTATGACTTCCCCAAAGTCACTCAGTGGGTTTCCATGGCTGAATGGGGATTCAGATCCTAGTCTCCAGAGTCATAGTCCAATGCTCAAACCACTATATCATGATGGCTCTCTTTTGATGGAATTGTTGCTGTGCGCTTTCAAGTCATTTCCAACCTATGGCAATCCTAAGGCGAACCTGGAGAGCCAGCGTGGCATCATGGTTTGAGTGTTGGACTATGATTCTGGAAATCAGGATTTGATTTACTGTCCAGTCATGAAACCCACTGGGTGACCTTAGACAAGTCACGGGAAAGCAATGGGAAAC
>NW_024843050.1:0-1083 GCF_019175285.1 Sceloporus undulatus
CTGATTTACCAGTCTTTAGCACGTTACAGACTGCCCATTTGGGGCGGTCTGCAACTGGCCCTTTCCCCGCCAGACTGGGGCCTCAGCTGCCACAATGGCAGCCTCTGAGGCCCCAATCCGCTGCTTTCCAGGCTGCGGGGAAGCGGCAAAAGGCTTCAAGCCCCAAGGACACCCGGCGCTCGGCCCCTTTCTCTTTTGCGTTGCTGATACAGCTGTGTAGAGGCTGCGCCAGCGATGCAAATCCTGGAAGGAGCTCCGAAACAGAGCTCCTTCCTGCACCGCCAAAAGAGCGCCCCAGGCGCTCTCGCACAGCCTGACTATGTCACTTCTGCACCGCCTCGTTTAGAGGCGGTGCGGTTGTGACGTAGTCATGGCGGCCCCCGTGTGGAACGGGCGCCGCCATTTTGTACATCCTGGGGACGTACTAGGGTTAGGTGCGTGCAGCCAGCTCTGCCCAGTCCCCCAATTGCTCTTTGGAGAATAATTTGGCCTTCTTGAAAATTATCAGGTCCTACAGGTGCTTTCCTTAATCCCTAGAAAAGCACATTGACAGAATTTCTGTGGAGTACCACTTCAGAGAAAGCTGTTGTATAATAATGGCAGCAATAGTGTAGCTATTTTGCTGTCATGAAGTATATGCACACAGACAAACTGGTTCCTTCTTGTCTGTAAAAGCTCCCCTTTTGGACTACACATCCTAACCTCATCTGGCATCACCACTATAATAGGATTCTGGGAACTGTAGCCCAAAAAGAAAACTTTTCCAAATTCTTTCATCTTAATGCATTCTATCAAATGCATTATTGTTGGAAGAAGTACAAAGATCACGTTTTCTATAGTGCTTCAGGAAACTAAAATAAAATCTTCAGCTTGTGATGCAAACAGTGGCATGGCTTGACCCAATTTGTCCAGGTGGGAAAAGCCAGAATGGGGTGGAGTGGCTTTTAGCCTGTGCAGACAAAGAGGCCATTCAGACTACCTTTTACCCCGGTTCAGAAACCGGATTAACCACAGGTAGTTCATATTGGCCCCAGTTCTTCCACAAGCGAAATCTAGGTTTTCACACCCATTCAGGGGCAAATG
>NW_024843051.1:0-1083 GCF_019175285.1 Sceloporus undulatus
CACACACACACACACACTGCTGTCACTAAGATCTTGGTGCACAGAAACTATGTATTCATTTCAATGGAAGTACAGTCAGCCCTCTATGTTTCCAAGTTTGACTTTTGCAGATTTGATTAATACATTCTCTCTAGGAATCTCTAGGTCCTCCATTGCGACTCTATGGGAAATTTTGAACAGATGGTGCATGGAAGGACCTAGAGATTCCTAGAGAGACCACTTCTCTAGGCATTTGCATGTCCTCCCGCACAAATCTTTTCTGAACTTCCAGCAGATGTTGAACATAAGAGTTGGGCTGGAGGACCTAGAAATTCCTGGAGAGATATTCTTTCAGGTAAGAAAGGAAACCCGTGTGCTTTTCTTTGCAGTTTCCCCACTATCTCAGGGCTCCTGTGTCCCAAATCCAAGGGAATGTGGAGGGAGCACTGTCTGTGAAAGAGGAAAAGGCAGAAAGAGGAGAGGAAAAGAGAGCTGCATTGGGAGGAAAGCAGGGCTCCGCAGGGACTTGAACCCCGTCCTGGAAACCAGGAGTGCCAACCACCAGCGCCTTTTGCTTTTTTTCTGGCAATGCAACAAGGAGAAAAGCAAAACCTGAGAAAACACAGGAGTGTTCTCTCAGGAAAAAGAAAACCTGACAGAATTAAATCAAGAACATTGGAGCCGTAAAGCTTCAAATGTTTCAAGTATTCACTTTTTGCAACCTAAAAACAGTCATGAAATGTTGCAGAAACCTCATTAACTGACATCATCACTGCCTTTAAGATGCATCCTAGAAATTAGTTTTGTTAGGGATCACTTCCTAACGTACTGTTGTTGGTATTTGTTGAGCCTTGCTCTTAAAATACAGAAAAGATAACTTACCTGATCATCCAACCGCAATGGGAACAGGTCTGGGATGATTTCAGATAAACAGTTGTGTGAATTCTTCATAGGAACTGCTATAACACAAGAAAAGGAGAGACACCCCTCCCCTACAAACACACTGGGGATGCATTCCCACTATGAAATAAAGTGAATCACTGATCAGTTTAAATGACCATCATTCTCGTTTGAAACCGGTTCCTGTCGTAATGTGATCGATTC
>NW_024843052.1:0-1083 GCF_019175285.1 Sceloporus undulatus
AAAAAACAGCCCTGGTATATGGAAGATCTCCGGGCAAGGAAGCGGGTCCTGCGACAACTAGAGTGCAAATGGCGGAGACACCAGCACTTAGCCGACAAGGCACTCCTAGCCTCTCTTTTGAAGGACTACGGAGTGGCGATAGACACAGCAAAGAACTCATTATATGCTGCGTGTATCGCGTCCGTGGAGTTGCATCCAGCAGAGCTGTTCAGGGTAGTGAGGGAGCTCACTCAGCTTCCCTCCTCCCTGAACCCTATTTTGGAACCATCCAAGGCCTGCTGTGACCAATTTAACAACTTCTTCGTGGATAAAACCTCTCGGATAAAAGCTGATCTCAATGCCATTATTGGGTCAGAAACCAGAGTAGAGGTCTCCAGAGCTTCCGTGGACTCAATTGTACTGGATCATTTTGAGTCTGTAAATACCAAGGATGTGGACAAGATCCTTAGAAGTGTTAGGAAGACAACTTGCTCTCTCGATCCCTGTCCCTCATGGCTAGCGGCTCAGGGGGGAGCGGTTGTAACAGCCATGTTACACCGAATAATTAATACATCACTCAGGGATGGGCAATTTCCATCCAGCTTAAAATTGGCCATTGTAAAACCGCTGATTAAAAAGCCCTCCCTTGACCCCCTGATGCACAACAATTATTGGCCTGTCTCGCTATTGCCTTTTCTGGGGAAGGTGATCGAGAGGGCAGTTGCAATCCAGCTTCAATCGATCTTGGATGATACTGATTATCTGGACCCATTTCAAACCAGGTTTTGGGCGGGCTATGGAGTTGAGACTGCCATGGTCGCCTTGGTCAATGATCTTCGTCTGGGCATCGACAAGGGTAGCGTGTCCCTGTTGGTGCTCTTGGACATCTCAGCGGCTTTCGATACCATTGACCATGGTATCCTTCTGGAATGCCTGAAGGAGCTGGGAATTGGGGGCACTGCGCTCCAGTGGTTCCGTTCCTACCTCTCGGGTAGATTCCAGATGGTGCAGCTGGGAGACGTGTGCTTCGATAAGAGGATCCTGACATCCAGTGTCCCTCAAGGAGCCATTCTGTCTTCCATGCTATTTAACATTTACATGAAA
>NW_024843053.1:0-1083 GCF_019175285.1 Sceloporus undulatus
CTCGCCGGGCCGCATCTGGCCCGCGGGCCGCAGGTTGCCTACCCCTGCTTTAAGCAACGCAGGGCTGAGAGTGCTTGCATGCGTCGGTCCAGGAGAATTGCTGAGAGACAATTGGCAAACAAGCCTCAGCTGGCACCGAGAAGATGTCCATTCAATCTGTTTACAAATCTTCAAAGATGGAGAGTCCACTACCTTCCAAAGCAGTCTGTTCACTGTTAAACAGCTCTTACAGTTAAGAAGTTATTCCTGATGTTTAGGTGGAATCTCTTTTCCTGTGATTTGAATCTATTAGTTTGTGTTCTGGTTTCTGGAGAAGCAGAGAACAACAAGTTCACCTCATCTTCTATATGCAATCCCTTAAGATGTTTAAAGACTGGTATGTCATCTCTTCTTCCTACTAAACACATTCAGCTCCCTAAATTGTTCCTCATAAGGCTTGGCTTCCAGACCTTTGATCATCTTTGGGGTGCTCTTGGACCCAGAGCTGCTCCTGAAAGGCAAAGTTGCTGCAGTGGCTAAGACTGCCTTTGCCTAGTTTCAGTTGGTGCACCAGCTGTGCCCTTTCTTGAGGATGATAGATCTGACCACAGTGTGGTTCATGTCTTAGTTACCTCTTGATCTGACTACTGTAATGCGCTTTACATGGTGTTACCCTGGAACAGAATCTGCAGTTAGTGCAAAACACAGTGAAGGGGGAGGGTAGCAAGCCCTCCCAACCTATGCCGGAAGGGTCCTTGGAGCACCCAGCAACAAAGAAAGTTCAGAGTCCGATTGTAGCTCAAAATAAGCACATCTTTAATCTCCGTACGGGATGACAACTGCCTAAATGGCAATTCCAAGACTGTCATACCCAATTATCTTTCTTCAAACCTTTTATACATTCAAAAATGCAAGCATAGTTTAAACAGCATCTCTTTTTGGGTTAACTTTCAACATTTCCCAAAACCAGTTTACTGACTAATTCCTGCCTTCCTGATTCCTAGCAAGTTTCTACAGTTTAGGTTAATCCTTCACAATCCCATTGTTCCTCTTTATCAGATTGCTTTAGCCATGTTATGCTGTAATCATTAAACTGCCCAACTG